>NC_091535.2:4343075-4566612 GCF_041682495.2 Bombus fervidus
TTTAATAGATTTAACCAAATTTTATCAATTAACCGAATTATTATGAATTATGCATTTTTCTAACACAGAGTATAAAAGTATTATAAATATTTTAAATTTGCTAGATTTGATTTTCAGTTTTGTTCTAACTTCTTTGGTGCGATTAAACGTTTGGGCGATGATATATGCACCAAATATATTAAAAATTGTACAATTAATTAACATTAATTAAAGTGCCAATGTGTTCAATATATTTGGGTAGTGCAGAAATAAGATAGGTTTTTCTGGAAGATGAACGAATATCTTTATGTTATTATTCAATTCTATCTCAATGCATTTGGTTTATCACTACTGTAATTTATTTGGTATTAGAAGCAATTGTTACAGTAATAATTATGTATAACAATATTTGGGAAGAAATAAGTTTTTTCTTTCGAGAATGTTTTATTCGTTTATCTTCTAGATCAATATTGCTGTCGTCTGCATTAGAGACCAACATTACTGAATTCTACTGCCTATTTGAAATTCCAATATGGATATTCAAATACTTGAAAATTGTTTTAAAAAGAATTCGATAATATCTAAGCTTTGTTAATAACTTTAAATGTAATTTCCTCGCATTTTAACGTCTTTATAGATTCTAAAGCACAGGGTAGTATACGAGAACTCTATATTTAAGTGACATTGAAATATTCAATTCGAGCATAAATCTAAAAACTTAGGAAAGTAGTATATATACATTTAAATATACCTACATACGTATCGTTGGTAGCATTAAAACCTTCCAATTCTAACATCATGGTGATAATCTGCAAATTTTACAAGTGACATTGGTCGAGTTTTTTCAATGATACTTGACCGCTAATCAAAAGTCATTATTTATTTATTTATTTATTTATTTATTTCATTCATCCGTTACAGTTGAAACAATTGTATTGTTTGGTGCGTTCCACTAAACCGTTAAAATACGTCTAGGGAATTTTACTTTTCTTTCGAAAATGCTATTTTATATTGTTTTAAATATATGTCAATGTGGACGTGCAAACAGAGGAAAAAGATAAAGATGTGTAAAAGATTTCTAACGGTAGGAAGGGCCTCAGGTCAATTTAATCGATGAAAAGTATCACTTGTTGCGTAGAAGCACATTTTTAAGAAAATTCTATGAAATATAGAGAGTATCAGCTATCAAATATATATGTACGTATTATTATAAATATAGTCAAATACGTATAGGTATATATCTCTATTTCAAATATTTAGTATATGATACATAATATAATATATAAATCGTGAATTCTATTACGTGGTGAAACATTAAATTCAATTTACCTGATAATACAGATTCCTATGTAAGGCCTAAATATTATGTACGAAAGGAACAAAACTTTGTTACATATTGTGTTTTAAGCGACGAGGTTTTCAACCTCGAGCTTCCAAAATATCTATGTATTTACATATATTTACGTTAGTATTACGCGCTTTCAACACTAGTCGCACTATTGTGTTTTCCGTCTATTTATATGTAGGTATGTTTTAAATTGCAAATACTACTGCATACGCATACATATATAGTGTATAACTACGTCCATTTAATTTATATTTCAAAGAAATTTTATTAGCATCTATAATGAACATATAATCGCAATGGATTTCAATTTTGTCTGTTCAGGGAAATGATTTTGAATATTAGCATCTCATTTCGATGTCTAAGCCACAGAAAATGTTTTCTCCATTATTTCACGCCGTTTCACAAACTGAACGTTTATACGATTCCAGTTTAACAACTGGCAAATGTACTTGTGAATGCTTATTTAGTACATAGTGTGCGATGAAGTGAGCTTGAAGACTTCAGAAATGAGAAATTTATGCTTCTAGCTTGTAATCCGAGTAGTCTTCCGGCCAAAAAATTATTAATCACGAATGTCTTTAAGTAAGACCAGTTGGCATTTCAGTTTTGGTGTTATCTGTCTCGAATACGAAAAAATGCCTGATGTGGTCAGATGGTAAAATGGGTATTACCAAAATGTTTTCACAATACGTTTCTCTGATATCTTTCTCTAATTTAAGTAGACACATTTATTATGGAAAAGCTATGCATATATCATATGTGTAAGATAAGCCGAGTTGTTTTCCAAATTTTCGAACGTTTCTTTACTAGATACGAAACTTTTGCTTTTTATTTGTCGATTTTCTTTTCTTTTATCAAGATTAGTCGTTTCTTTAGGGACTTTCAATTTGTTTCTAACGAATTGATATTAAATTCATTCTTTTATGATTAAGAATACTCATTTGAATCTAATAAACATCTAAATCTAACAAAGTTCCATTAGAAGTTATTTAGGTAATTTTAATAAATAATTTCGACAAATACATAATAGAAAATAAAGAGTTGAGTTTACATTCTTCTCAACGATAATTTTACAATTTGATTTTTCTAAAATAGAATGTTCACCTACCTGTACTTCGTATCACGTTCGATTATCTATATATTAAGATTATACAGGGTGTCCTAATATTGATAATAAAACCAATACATAAAATAATAAGTGGAAAATATAGAATAATTTGCTTTTCATCTGATGTTTTGTTTTCGAGAAAATTGTTTTTGAAAATTATTATTATTTGTTTTTGAATATAAGTAAACAATCAGCAGCAGGGTATTCTACGTGCGGAAGTAAATGTAAAATGTTGAATAATATTTTTCGTTTAAGATCAAGTTTCCAAGAAAATAGATTCTGAACATGTGTAAGTCAGAAATGTGTAGGTGTAATAGATTAATTTTCAAATTACTTGGAAACTAAGCGTTTTTCGAAAAAAATATTATTTTACATTTTTAACTTATTTTCATCTGTAGAGTAGCCTCTTATCGATTATTCGTTCCTTTCTAGCCTGAAAGTAGTTAAGATTAAATATAGTTGACATATGTTCAAGTTCGATTTTTTTGAAAGCAGGCGTCATATGAGAAAATCTTTTTCTATATTTTCCATTTGCTTTTTCGCGTAGAATCATTTCCTTGTCGATTGTACCACCAATACTGAGACATCTTGTATACAAATATTAGAATTTATATATTTAGGTGTCATTAATTTCACGAAATTAATTTCTACGTATTGTTACTGTGAAATAAAATTTTGTAATATTTCACTGGCTATAGAGAACAGAATTACAAAATTTTAAAAAAGCTTATCGTATTTAAAGTTACGAATTATTCGACAAATATTCTGGTTGTACCCATGGTCAATGGCATTTTGCAAATGTCTACAGGGGAAAAGTAAAGAAATTGTTGTATCTAATAGTAAGTTACTTCACCGCGGAAGAGAAACTGTGATACTATCTGGACTTTTCTGCGAGAAGTAAGATAATAGGTGGAAAGAGCCATAAAATAGCATTTCCATAGCATTTGATTTTGTTACGAAATAGATCGTTAAGGAAGTATTGTAAAACTGAAAAACAGAAGAACGAACGTATCGCTGAAGTCTTATTAGAAGAAGTTCAATAGAGATACATAGTAAGCTCTGGAAGCAAAGAAACAAACAGTATCGTATACTTTTGTTTATTACGAGCATTTTTTACCACAATTAATTTTTTCTTAAAAATGGTGATGACAATTATGCAATAATATTGTACGTAAAAGTGTTACACATGATGTGTTTATCAAGTAAAATTTGATATTTAGTTGCATACAATCTGTACAATAACGAATTGTCTTTATCGATTGAATGATTAGAAGAAATTTCAATTTTAAATTTTATTCCATGTTTTAACATATTAATATAGTAGAAATATATATTAGGAATGATAAATAATTTTTTAAAAACAGTTTAATATATAAATACTTTATAAACACATCGTGTAATTTACGTTTTTCTGTAATGCAATGTTGCAAAAACTGCATGTATTGTTACATAACTCTGATGTAAGTTATAGACAACTACTTTTAGTTTAAATTAATGAAAACTTTTCTTGGTGTAAAATTCACTTTTATGTAATAAGAGCTCTGGTATTTGATGGAAAAATCGTTTCAATAAATAGAGGTCCATTGTTCTTATGTTTATTAACATATTCATGTCCAATTAAGATTCCTTTATAGTAATTCCGATTTCGCTATAATTAATCTAAATATCTTCAATAGTTTGTTAAAATAATTTGATAGCATTGAAACTTTAAGAAGAGAATAATTTCTTTCTTTATAGTGGTCTCTTTATCTTTAATTTTTTATAACAAAAGATTTGAAAAAAAGAAAGTGATTAGCAAGCCGGATAATAAATTGTATATACTTATGATGAATTTTTTACTAATTATTTGCTTTCATATAATTCTTGTATGTTCATGTTATACCTTAGTTTTAATACTGAATCAAATACCTAAAACCAAATTATCTTTATTTATCTAAAATATTATAACAATCATTTTACTATCTCTTTACGTTACTCAAGTGTAACACACCGATTTTGATAAAATTTTATTACCTCTAGTGTAATAAAAATTCTCATCCCAAAGATGTTTTGTATTGTTGCATTCTATTATAAGCGGCGCACACGGTGGACATTTGCCATAATTGGTTTGGATTTATACAAAGATGCTATAATACACATCGCCCATTGACATCGGTGCTCTGTCTTGAATAGATTCCCACATATTTTAGGAAATACGTTTTCAACATCAGCTTTGGACAGCTGTTTTCGTCTTCTTTATATTATACAAATTATATAAATAACAGTAATACGTGTTAAATATTTTTGCTATGGTATGTATCTAGTAAGTTTCATCAAAATCGGTATGTTACACTTGAGTGATGTTCCTTGTTAGTGACATTTTATTCTAAATGTTCAAATTAAATTGTTATTTAATTACAATGAAATTTCATGTATTTTTATCGCGCTCATACATGTTATTATTAGAATACAAACAGTTGTAATAGTTTCAGAAGTCCTGTTACTTAATTTTACTTCATTTTAATGAAACATAGAAACTATTTACTTTTGTTTGTATCTACTTTTGTGTAGACTATTAAAAACTCACACATACAGCAAGTATTTCGCATGACCAATTACTTTTTCTTTCTTTTTCCTACGCATTTCTTTCTATTTTCTATATTAAGGATTTCAATTTCCGTGCAATATACCATACATTCAGAGTTGATGTGTTTAAACAATAAAATCAACCTGTTAAATAATTTATTTTTATACTTATTGTTAAATTGTTCTAGTAGACTAAACAACAGTTCTATGTTCAACAGTTTTATGTGGAAATATGTGAACTATTATAATTTTTCATATTTAACAGCTTGTAAACATATTAGGAAGACACAGTAATTTAAATTTATTAAGCAAAATATAAAACAATAGATTTTTCTATAAATTCAATGAAATTAATGTGAAATTCTTGATTAGAATACATTGATATTCAAAATTAGAGCATGATCTGTAATTTATTATGATACGCGACATTTGGTCAGTCTTCTAATAATTGAGAGGTATGAAATTTTGAACAATACGTTTCGCTTATATTTTTTTCTCTAATTTCTCTTCTTATCAGAATTCTTTCAGTTGATAATTCCTTCAACTGCAAATCACGAAAAACTGAGGTAAACATTATTGTTATTATCGTTAGTCGTGAACACATGTTGTATTTTATTTCATTTTACAAATAACTCAGACACATGTGTATTTATTTCTCTTGTTCCCCATTGTTCATCATGTTAACCATTCCATCTTTTTCAGTCGTATCCTTTTTCTCATTTTCTTCTCCGATTTTTATAAATGGCGTCACTGTCAATTTCTGCAATTCTTGCGCATTTTGCTTGTTTGACTTACCATACTTATTCCATGGTTGTTCTTTTGATGTTCCAAACATCAAGCATATAATAGTCCCGGCGATAGAATTAACAGCAGCTATGATGAAAACTAATCGCCATTGCGATACAGTTTGCTGAAAAAAATAATGTAAATGATAAAACGATATTATTTCGAAATTTCATTAATTATTTTATTCTTTAACGTAATGTTTATATAATTGTCTGTAATACAAAACAATGTTTTACGAAATTTTAAACAGTTTCAAATTACAAATTTACAGATTATTTCTTACTATATTATTCCATATTATAATGATTATACAATGTTGTAATTTGTTGTAAAATGTTATATAAATATTATAATAAGGAATAGCACCGTTTTAAATTTCAAAATAATGTCATTTCATATTTAGCATTGATTTTTTAGTTTTATATACTTTTACATAGTATTTCTATTGGGTAAGTATCGTTTCTTAAAAATATTCATCTACATATACTGAATCAAAAAGGTTTCCATACAATGGAATCTTTTTTAATGTTAGTAACTCTATTATCTTTATAAATTATAATTCGCTAGAAAAAAATGTTTACAAATCTATTGTAGAATTGGAATAAATTAATTACAAAATTCTAGTTTGGTGTGTGGAAACCTTTTTTATCTACTGTATAAACAATATTAATTTGTATTTAATTTGATAATTTTCAACGAACCAAAGGCATTTTGCTTTAAGTAAAGAGTGTTTAAGAGGGAAATAATTAAAGGTAAGCAATTATACCTACAGGAAATTAACACTTAGCCAACCGAATAGGGAGATCTCCCTTTTTGACTTTAGCAACACGTTTTCTTTTTTTTTCTTTTTCCGTTGTTGTTGCTATTATCAGTTATTGTTTGCCTGGAATTGTTCCCAATTAATCGTGCCACTTTTTCTGCTTTTATAAAGTACAGTATATGATAAAATATACCAATTTAGTGGTGTTAAAGTTAATTAAAAAGTTACACTATTAATTTAGTTATGACTAAATAAAGTTATAATCGAACGATATCACGCTGTAAAAAAATATTAAAATGCATCATGAATTTTTAATCTCACGTTCAATTCGTGTTATTTATCTTTACTCGTCTTTAATGTTTTCAATTTTATCTATATTTTCTAATACTTTTAATACATACTTTTAATTTGATGTTTTGTATAAACAATATGTGAAATCGTTAAATAGAATCATTACCGCAAATATAATTAATCACTTAAATAATTTCTAGATTTCTTTGTTTTTCAAGTAGTGAATATTGGTGGTTGATACTTGGAAAAATGCGCAGTGGACAGCGTACAGGTTGGCTTGTCCGAGCGCAGTGGAAACGTGTAGCTCGCTGTGTCGTGCGTGGTTGGCTAAGTGTTAACCTTTTGTACTGCGAATTTTATTTCAATTTCGTTAGTAGCAGTTCCCAACACTTTCAAGTGTTTTATTTAAAATTTACTTTAACTAAAAAATAAGATAATATAGATAAATAAAGGAAGAAACAAATTCACTTAACCCTTTCGCTTCGGCAATCCAGTCCGCCAAAGTACTCTCACTGAACGGAAGCGCGCGCCAGAAATGCGCACAGTGTGCGTGGTTGCTGTATATACGTTTTCCTAAGTCTTAAATAACAATAATTCTTGTAAGAACCGTATATGAAATATCGTTTCACTGTCAATGGATTTAACAGATTTTTTAGCACGAAACAGTATACGATCGTTTGGATGTTTGAAATATATTGCGTAAAACGATTTGATGACATTGTTTCAACAATGAGTAACTTTTAAGAAGTGATTAATCCAATATATCAATAAAATCAACAGAAAATGTTCTGCCGATAACGAAAAACTACATTATTGACTACAGATGGCACTGGTATATGCCCGATGTATGGGGTGCCGAACTCAGGATTCGTCGCGTGGTCGTCGCCTATAAGCGGCGCTCGTATCCACAGGTTATCTCGCGGGCGCCGCCTATAAACGGTACTCGAAGCGAAAGGGTTAAATACCAGTTTTATTCACACTATTGTTGTATTTTGTAATTTTTAAGTGTATGATATATCTTGAAACAATTTCCAGGATGCAATTCTGGTTTCCTTTCGCACGTTTTACAAGAAAAGGTACACATGTAAGATTGTCGAGTGGGACTCGACAACGGAGATGCTGAGATAAAACCTGATATCGAGTCACACTCGACATAGGAGTGCAAAGGGTTAAGATAATCGTATTTCGAAACAACTATGTATATGTATTAAGTTAATTAAAATAAAAACTGAGAAAATTTAATTTCAACAAGAACCACAAATTTTAAATGTTTTAAAAATTAAAACAATATATGATAGCAAGTTCTGATAAAAGCTTTCTGAAAGATAGAAAAGAAATGATATATGAACAAGTTTTGTTCAGTTTTTAGAAGACAATTTTATAAAACTGTCGAGAATCATGTTATTCCACAATTTAGTACAGAAGTTGTACTTTAATTTATGTTATTATAATTATTATAATTATAATTATAATAATTGTTATTATTATCAAGTTACTATAATTATATTATTATATATATTATAATTGTTTTGATCATGAATACGATTCTAAATGTTATAAAAAAAGAAGTAGTAAACACTTAAATGATATCTGAGTAGCTCTGTTAATGAAAAATGTATCAAAATATGCGTTATCACGTATCTTATCATAATATTTGTCATTATGCTTTATCTCAAAGCGTAAAAAATGATTATAAAACCATTCAGCTCACAAATACCTTTGGCTATAACAGAATTGATTATTTCGTTCATTCTTTTCGTATTATCACTGTTTATTTTCACATATACTCTAGCAATTTTTTGTGTTTATATTTTTCCATATTGAAGTTAGAAGTTAGTTAGTTGAAAAAGTATTAGAATTTAAGCATCGTAATATCTGATCATTAATAAAAAAGTAATTATTAAAATTTTATGATTTAAAATTTTATATGAATTTAAATTTATTAATTTAATTAAATTAACTTAAATTGAATTAATTTAAAGAAAATGTAAACATGTGTGCAATTTTTAGGTAACTTTTGAAACTAGCTTATTGAGTATGGATTAGTTGAGATAAAATCTCGAATGCTGTATGGATTATTATATCCATGCTGTTGCAAAGGACTAATCTATATTCATATAAAGCAAAATAGAAAATTATTTTATATTCATACTTACATTATTGTTCGTCAAAATACCAACCACTGCTGGTGAAATGAATCCAGAGGCTATTACTATCATTCCGCAAAATCCAAGAAGAATACTAGCATAATTTGGACTCAAATCCACAAAAGTCGCCAAGGGACCAGCGGAAATCGCACCAGTTACAGTTGTTCCTGCCATCATGAAGACTACCGCGAGCGTCGGATGACATCCGCTATAGCCCAAAGCCAAGATGAAAATCCCGTGTAAACCAGTACATACGAACAAAGCCAGTTTTCTAACGTTGGTTAAACTCATCTTGTTGGTACGTATGAGCCAGTCGCTCATGATCGAGTAATAATACGAGAAAATCATTCTTAGTATATGCGGGGCTCCAGACAAAAGTCCAGTCTGCAAACAAATTTTCATTACTGATTAGTAAACTGCCGAGCAAGTTTAAATAATAAGTAGAGGTTTATTTCATCTTCTAAATAATCTAAATATTGAATACGTTACTGAATGAGAAATTTATGCAAATCAATCTTATTTTTTATGCGACAGACAAAAATTAATAACAATATATATATAAACAGAGTAAATAATTTTCTTTTTGGTTTTGCTATCACAAGATACGTAATAGAGATTCCTCTCTATATATGGTACATTCCTCTCTATATTGGTTGTCTGAAAAGTTTCTTTCGTTTTATGAGGAAATAATAGACGCACAACGTTTTTTGTTTGATATTATTTTGTCGAATTATGTACGATCCATTTTATTTTGTTGAGATAAACACCGCGACATTTCACAGACTTGGTTTCACGTTTGTATGAAGGTGCACTGTTGTAAAAACACGTTTGCGAAAGAAAGACACTTTCCGGATAACTTAATACATATATATGTACATATATATGTTATCTACACATTCCTTTTTTTTCTCTGAAACTTAATCTTTTAATCGTTCACTCAGAACCATTACATTTATCTTATACGCTGTATCGAGCAAGACTATACTTCTATAATTTTAGAATTAGTTTCCTTATTTGGTTCTCAATTTTTTCTTTTATTATTTAATTTGTACTTTACAATTTGTCCAGCTGGACATTTGGTAAATTGGTTCTCAATCTCATCTTCTGTAATATCGTGCTCTTCCTCCTCCTCTCTTACTATTCTTTTGCTCTCACCCATTATTTTCTCCTGCTGACTATTCAACAGGCGTTCTTATATATTTCGGATATATTATTGCGTAATGTGAGCATTCTTTACATTTTTTATTTTTACATTGAAATTTGCAGTAAAGGCATAAACGTCCACAGGTTGCTAATTAGATAGGCTGTTTCAACCCTGCTGCGATTATCGGATTTTCTACGTTTCAATCTTGCTTTCATTTTAATCGAGAGAAGAACTTATTTCAAGAAAATTTTTAACGAAATATTAAGAGAAAAAATTGTATAGCAAAACGTATTGGTGCTTGAAATTCAAAATCGAATTTTTTTATTATTGCAACGTATTCTACCCATCATGAGGAACAAAAATGTCGAAAGAACCGTGGGGCGCAAATGATCTCTCCTCCCAAAAAAGATGTTATTGTTTTAATAATTCATAGACTGACTCTAACCTCAACGTGTTGATATTCTGCAGTCAAATGCGAGGAAAAGTAGCATCTATCGATACAGGTTAATACCCTAAATCATCATATATTGCATATTTTCCTTTTTTTATTTCTCTTTTTTTGTTTTTTCTGTTCCCTCTTTTTCGTTGTTTAAACAATCCCAAACTCGCACTTCTCATTTTAAGGTTAAGTTTCTCTCCAAAATTATCTATGATTCTTCACTTCAGGTGATAAAATCCACGTTTAATTCGATGTATTCCACTCCGGCTTCTTTTTTGCTAATGATTATTCTGATAGATATTTGGAATCACAAGTAAAACAGCAAAATAACAAAATTCTTATCTTTTTGTATATATTTGTTTTAGAATGTAAACGACAGAAAGTATACTCAATTTGAACGAATGTAAATTATTAAAACAAACTATGTACGATATGTTTTACTTTGCAAAGAAAGAAATTCAAATGTGTTGAGTCTCAAGAACAAGGTGTCCATGAGGAGCGGGTCTGCATTCTGTCCACGATAATATAAACATTTTTCAAAACTGAATAAACCGACTACCTTTGTTAATTTGTTATGGAGTCGTGAACGTAAACATCGCCAATATGTTGCACTTGTTATAAACGTAGACACGTAACTCTTGCCCACTCGTGAATAAATCTTTCAAATTGTTGCATGTGATTTTTCGCGTGTCTAATTATCGATTGAGGATGCTATATAGTTGCAACTTAAGTATATAGTTGCATCCAATGGCAAACATTTCGTCGTGTGACATATCTGTTTAGAGTGCTCGAACGCGGCGAATTTTATAAAATTATTATAGTATTGTTAATTTCCTCTCTGATATTCTATGTAAGTTCGTTAATAAGGATAATTAACCTTATTAATTCTTGATCACCAAATTCTTAACTTAGTCGCTTAGAATCGTATTGTAGGGTTCCGTCTCTGCACATAAGGATCTTACATTATTTCTGTATTCTGATATACCTGTAATTTCCTGAGTCTTTGTCAGTAGCACGTTCCATCGATCAAAATATGTCGGATCACTTCCTTTACATTTATTTTCTCTACACCTTATACCTGTTTACCGTCCCTTGTTTCTACCAAATTTTCTTTTTCTCTCTCTTACTATTCTTTCCTCTTCCTCTATATCCTTTCTCTCTTCCGCCTTTACTATCAGATTTAGCGGTTGGTAGTTTGATTTCACTCTCTCATCTATATGTAATTAAAATATGTCCTTCTCCTTTTTCAATCTTGCATTATTGATCATTACATAAACGATAACCGACGCTCTGCTTCTTTTTACCTCCATCTATTTCCCGTCTTCATTCCCTTTCAAGCTTCTATTTAGAATGCACAAACCTTTTTTGTGCCCATTTAATAATCTCTTTTTTTTGTATTTTTCATCTTGTTCGAATTTCTAGTTATCGGTTCTTCTTCGTCTCCTCTGACCTCTCCTTTCCCTCGTTATCAGTTCTAGCGTTATAGTCCCGCCAACTACCATTACTTCTTTGTCTATCTGTTCATATTCTGTTGATAATGCCGGTGCTAACCTATTTAATTCTCTATTACTACAATTTATTATATAAATTTACCAGACATTCCATATTTCCTCCTCTACTTTTATTTTCAGTTCTATTAAACCTTTTATTCTTCTTCTTCGCTATTTGGAAGGTTCCATTCTTCTCTAACATATGTCAGTATGGTCCCTCCTTGCTAACTAGCTCCTTCAGACAAATCATCTGTTTGGTAATTTCGCTTTGAACGTTTCCCACTTTTTATGCTTTACCCATATTTTTGTCCAAAGTAATTAGACTTGTCTACATACCACCAGAAGCTTTTGTCTTTGTCTACTAACCCTTGCGCATTCCAGAATAAGAATCTCTCTTTCCCCTTTTCGCACTTTGACTCTCTCCGTTGATTCCTCTTCCCTTTCCCTTCATAAACTCTCTTTCTCCTCGTACTATAGCTTCTTATATCTTACTCAGACTTCTTTCCCCTCCATTCTTTCTTTGTTCGCTATTTCTCTTAGCCTTTGCGCTTTCCTTTGCTCATCCGTCAGGTCATGATCAATAAATATTTCCCTTAATCTTATTTTACTTATTTTTTGCATATTATTTTTTATTGTATCTCCCAACTCTTCAAATGCATTATTACTACACGTTCTCGTTCTTTAATCTCTATCCTTTTTATTATTTTCTTTACCTGAAATTTTTCTTCTACAAATTCTTCAACTTTCTCTTTCGCTTCATGCTTCTTCGTGTTTAGAACTTTAGTCACAATATTGTTTTGTCTTTTTATTCTCTTACTTTTCTAGCTTCTTCTGAGCAATTCATCTTTCTGTGTGTTTAGATTTGTTTCCACTTTCTGGGGATTTGTCCCGTCCTTCCTGTGGTATTCTCTGCACTTTTTCTTCTTTACTCCCTTCGTCCAATATTTTTCCAACTTCCACCATCATTTCAACTATTAATGGCTTTTTTCTGCCATTCCTTCTGCTTTTCTTTTACTCTTCGGTATAGTTTTCTTTATTATTTCTGCTTATCTCTTCTCCCTCGATTCTCTACGGCGTTTTCTTCACATCCATCTTCTCTTTCCTTGTTTCGTAATTTCCACTTGTATTGCTTCCATCTATTTCCTGATCTCAGTCTATCTTCCAGATTCCTGTTAATTTTTCTACTGTTATTGTTTCTCTTTTATTTCCCTCTGCAGCTGACGGTCTGCCTCTTTTCCATTTCTCACATTTTGATGTGCCTTCTAGCATGTCTGCTATTAACCTATTACTTCCTGTCATCTTCGTTCTTTGATCCATACCATTTTCTTCTTCGTTTTCCGATATTTCAATACAGTACTCTGATACATCCCAATTGTTCTGCCCGTAATCAACGTTTTACTTAACCTATTACCTATCACGTGTTTTTTATTCCGTATTTTTTTCTCCCCATTTTCGCTTCCTATCATTAGCTCTTTCTCTTCACCTGGTATCTATCCTATCCTTTGCCTCTTTATTCGTTTCTAGCTCTGTTTCCCTTTTCTAAATTCTACGAGTTATTCTTTGTAGTTTCTACTAAATCATTGGGTTGTTCCGAAAGTTTGTTGTGCTTTTCGTAGTCGTTATATCTCATTTTGTATTTAGTAGGATCGAAGCATTGTTATCTTATTTATGATGTACTATTACCAAATAATAAGATAATGTGATAATTATTTAGAAATGTAGCCTCTTCACCGATTTCAATGATCTTGAAACATGTTGTCAAGGCCATCATTCTCAATAACTTTTTTCTCTACATGCCGTCGCCGCTTGATTTTAGTCTCCAAGATATTTGCAACAAACTTTTGTTAAGTTCATCTTATGAATATTCATTGTGGCGTGTATTTTGACGTAGGCGAACACGCTTAACGGTAACCATATTCCTATTAATATAACCTAATCTACACAATAAAGGTGAAAAGTTAATGGGTTATAGATTGCATTAAATTCATGTGTAGTAGTTAATGCTATCATAGAGGTACATATATTACCAGTTATAAGCTTTTTGGAAGTATCTCGGAATTTAAAGCCGAGCAACGGTAACACGTACAGGAAAAGGTTGTTCAGAATGATGGCCTTGACAACATATTTCAAGGTTATTGGAATCTGTGAGGAAGCCACACTACGAAATAATTACTTGCTGTTTTCGACTACTGAAGAGAATTAAAGGGAATTGTTAAAAAAAATTCTTCTTTTTCAATAAGATAACGTTAGACCTTATATACTGATGAAGAGTGCACTCAAAATAGTGAAGTTTAGTTGAAATTTTCAATGTTATAGCCTCTTGTCGTGTTCCAAAAATGAGACATCTTAAAGATTTATTTTTGTTGATATTATCGTATTTCGTGAAAGAACTCATTTTCAGAAAGGAAGAGAAATTTATCAGTAAAGAGCCCGTGAGAATGCTGGATAACAAAAAATTATCAAAAGGGACAGTGGTTATGTCATTGAAAATTAAAGTAATAGTTCTATAAATATAGAATCTATATTTTATGTCATACTTTATAAAATTGTCACTTGTAGAATGCTTCAATTCGACACTAGATGTACATCTATCTAGATAGATAGCAAAATCTTTGAATATAAATACTTCACAAAACATGTTAAGCATTCAAAATTTTAATAGAATTGTAATAAATAAATAAACTGTTTATGAAATCATGTTTCACAGGATATGTTTTTACCGCATTGATATTCCATCCGTGAATGAAGTTAAAGTAAGTTGGAGCTTGAGTCATTAGTGTGAGAAAGCCCCATGCTCCACTCCAATGAGCTATGATTGTAATCCAAACTGGACCAGATGTCAGTATATGTTTCCAAGGTATAACAGTTTGTTTTTCATCGATCGAACTACCAAGATGTTCCAAAATATATTTTTTCTCTTCGTCAGATATTCGAGGATGTTGTTGAGGTGAGTCGTGTATGAGGAATAGCCAGAAACAGTACCTTGGAATTATTTCTTATGTCAAGATCTGTTTCTTGTAGTATAAAGAATATTATAGTATAGTATAAACTATAGTACAGTGTAATATAAAGAATGTTATAGTATAGTATAAAGTATAGTATAGTGTAGTATAAAGAATGTTTTATATATATATATTACGATTATCCTCTCAGAATAACCACCAATTTTTAGTAATTTTTGATAATCTACTAAAAAATGTTTTGAGCAAAACTTAGTAAATTCCCTATATACTATACACATTTGAATATTAAAAATGTCCAAGAACTTCCTTTTTCAATAAAAGCAGAAGCTAACGTTAAGGAAAATTTGACGACTACTATACTATGACCTTACCAAATGACTCCAAGTAATGATGTTATATAAAATGCAGTACCCCAACCGAATGTACTACTAACAACTGCGCAAAGGGGGTAAGTTATAGCAGCACCGACAGAACTACCTGAAAAGTAATATATTTAAAAATCTGTCCTAGCACGGAACCACTAGCAATTTTCTTTTCTCCTAAGAAATGACTTCAGTCGTTATGATACGAGTAATTAAGAATTAAAACATTGAGAGTAAAGGTGGATTAGTCCCACTACATAATATAATTAATAATTTGTCGTCTACAATAAACGTGAGCACAAATTAGTGTAACAAGTAATCTTGTTATAGTAGCTAGATCTGATTTGAAAGAAATGAATGTCTTCATTTTCGTATGATTAATACAGTTTATTGGAATAAATTAATACCGTAATCTCACATTCAGAAAGATATGGTTTAGTCCACTTTTCCTCTCAATGTCTCAATTATGATTATAAGAAAGACTAACTAAAATTAGTTAATACTAGAATCATATTAATACAAAAAAATCACAGTATACTTGAAAGACAATAGTTGCTCGTATTAGGAAAATACGAGAATGTAGAATGACAAATTTCAATAGGAAAATTCTCGAAAAATATCGACATATTTTTGTGCTAACAAAAACTAAGATTCTAAATTCTATATATCACAATCTGGTATATAAACAATTAATTTTTAGTGTACATATAAAATTAAATTAGTCAACTTTCACTGCAAATGTCTTTTTTGCTATACTATCGAGATAACAAAATTTAGTGCATCAGTTTTAAGTTCAATGCATTTTTTCTGACAGAAGTCTCAAATTCTTTTGATATCTTTATTATTTTGAAATAAGTGTTAAGATTTAGAAAACATTTCTACTGTAGATAACAAACGTATCTATCATTTTTTAATAGAACACTTAAAATATATTTATGTGTATAATACAATAATTATTATATTACACTAAAATATCATAAAATATTTCAGATATTTTATGCAAATTGTCTGCTAGAAATATACATATATTGTAATATGTACAATTATTATATATAATTATTAAATATACATATAGATAAGTACATATATGTATTATGAGATTGTAGATACTTTACCCAAATAGGAACTAACAAATTTGCTTCTCTCGTTCTGAGGAATCCATTTGGCAGTCATGTCATGCATAGAAGGCCATATAACACCCTAAATAAATAACTTCAATCGAAAACTGTCTGAATATTTTTTGTTTGTACAACAACGATAGTTTTATAGATAATGCTCACAATTAAATTTGGACTATTATTGAAACATTTTCATCTAATTATAATATTAGCCATTTTTATTTCATCGAGTTTTAATTCTTTTGTTGACTTACCGCAACCAGGCCCTGGAGAGCCCGTAGTGTCACAAGAGCGTAAAGGTGATAATGGGTCATAAACGGAATAAAGAAGCCAAGAATCGCTGTTAAGAGATTTCCTAAGCCGTAAACAAGTTTTGTACCATAACGTCTTGCTAGAAGCCCTCCAGGAAGTTGCGTTGTCCAATGCAACCAGTAGTAAGCTCCCAAAGCTAAGCCTTGCTGATGCTCGGTCCAAGCAAATCGATCATCGTCCTGAAAACAATATTCGAACCCAGAAATATCATTAGTACATCTGTTCTTTTTTTTTATTATTATTTAATTTGTACTTTACAAATTTGTCCAGCTGGACATTTGGTAAATTTTTCTTAACTTAAATTAGTACATTTGTCAACACAATTTACATTTACCGAATTAAAGAATTATATTATCTATATAAATATGAGGTATAAAATTAGTTCATTTTCATAAAATAACTCTGTAGATTTTTGAAATTAATTTTTCAATAATGAAATCTTAAATGAAATGAATTCGCTTTCTTAATATGCCTTTAAATAAAAAATGGCTTAATTTTGGATTAAGTACATATATGTTTCTATATATACCTATATTTTTAATAGTAGTAACTTATTTTCGAATAGATGAACAAATGATACTTTCAAATCACAAAATCAACAGGTATCAATTTATCAGTCAAAAAGTAATAAACATCTTTACACAAAATATTTCAAGTTTTAAGGTAAACTATTTAAGTATTTGTTCTATCTTAACGTTAAAAGATTTTAGTTTATTTTACGACATCAAATGATCAAATGAAAGAATATACGATGTTTTTATAATATTTAAACATGTTTTTTAAAATATTCTAAAATGTTAACTCGGACCGAAAATAATTCGACACGAGAGAAGCTTGCTTAGGTGTATGAACATGAAAATGTTAAAAGATGCGGTCTGAAATATATAATAATCATAAAAAAATGATGAAATGAACAATGATTACAATTATAATTATTATTATACAGAAAAAGTATAAAAATATACGTACAATAATATCTCGCTCCGAGTGTGATGTAGTAGATATTGTAGTCTCAAGTGTGTTGTTACTATCGTCTGTTTTATTGTATAACCGTAGATTTTCGATGTCACATTGAGAATTTGTTGCCAGCTTTGGACGAGGTATTACCATCGCTACTATCGTCAGATTCAAGTTGATCCGCAGCATATAATTTATAGCGAAACCGCAGAAAACAAGATACCAAAGCACGTCCCGGCATGATATCAGTTCTTTTTCTTGAATGCATTTAATTTATTTGAACACATTCATGTATGATAAAATATAGTTGGTATTGATTTTTTATAATAGAATTGGATAATTATTATTTTAAAATTAATTTGAATTAACTGAAATACAAATTTTAATAAAGTACAGTGTCTACATATACATGTACATACATACAATGCAATTCTTTTACTTTGAAAGTTTCAATTTCATTTGTTTTATTACCAAACCTGTTTCTGCTATGCGAAAGAATTTATTAATACCAATAACTTGTAACTCATGATTTGTAAAATTTCACTAATAGTATTAACTGAATTGTATTAAAGGACGCTGGTTTTATTGATCGAGATTATCAAGGAGATGATTCATTGACCAGAATTTCGTATTTAAGCTATTGAAACTATTTTCAAGGACTACAAAAATATAATAAATTATAATTATCTATTAGTATGTATGGTCTCTTAATCTGAATCTTATCGAAAAATCTGATTGATGATTAAAGAGATGAATTAAATAGAAAACATCGGAAAGTTTGTCTAATTCGAATAAAAAATAAAGAATATATAAAATAATAATGTTGAAAATGACAACGTGAGTTCGCGCTCGTCATTCACATGAAGATGCGCTAGTTACAATAAATAGCAACTAGAAGATAGTTCTAGATACAATCGATAGATTTAATCGATAGGTTTAAGGTGTTCTTTTGTTTTTATCCCTAGTCCATGTAAGGAAGCGCAATAAAGGTTTTTCGGCTCAGAAAGGTGTGATAGATTTATCCAAAGAATAAAATAGTAGCTAATATGATCGTACCTCTGAATACAGAAATAACAACAAACAATATAAATATCAATGTTAATGAAAACAGGAGCCAGAAGATATCGTGGCGTATGTAGACAAATTGATAAAATTAAATTAAAATAAATTTTAGGTTATGTCTCTACCCTAGTTTTACAGCAGGATGAAACGAACATAAAAATATTTAAAGCAAAAGGATCGTAATGTAATATAGTTTAAAAAAGGATCGTAATGTAATATAGTTTAAAAAAGGATCTACAGTTAATGTAAAATATCGATATTTCTATCGAAAGTACTCGACTGCCTCACTACAAAAAGGTATGATATTTTCATTGCTACAATGAAAGAATGATTGAAAGATATGTAATATTCAAATGTAAGATACTACGAAATATCTTTTTCTATCGTGTAATATATAAATAAGTTTTTTCATATTATTTTATTTCAAGGTAAAAGATATGCAATCAAAGTGAAGAGTCAATCATGTCATTGACTCATTTACATCGGAAGTACTCGTTCGAATTCGCTAATAATGATGAAATGCAAAAATAAAATAATTTAGCGATAATTTGTACTAATACTGGCATCCATCATATCACGAAAATTTCAGACAACCAGACGAAATCTATGAGTAGTAAGACAATAAAAAATTTATCACCTATAATAACATCTGTTATTATTTTTTATTCTTCCTTGTCACGATCATAGGAAGATCAAGTGATATTTTCATATCTGTTGATATCTAAGGATATAATATGTAAAACAATCATTCTTATGGTTACGTAATTTGATAAAAAGTAGATGAATGACTGTTAAACATTGGCAGACTCGTATCAAGTACAATCCTTTTCATGCTTAATTTTTATTCAATATATTTCAATTGAAGATTATAAGAAAAACCATCATAACCGGAAGATTTCGTTGACATTTTTATTTTAATATATTAATATAAAATAGTTAAAAATGGAAATAATTTGTTGGGTATGGACGAAAATATAATATTTTATGGCAAATGATATTTTAATGCTTTAGATACTTAATGACTCTAATACCTAATTATACACGATATTTTTTAAATTATAAGAAGGATAGAAAAATATATGTTTAGCTCCAAGATCAAATAAAAGGATAATTTTGGTAACATAAGATCGATTGACAACATAATAGATTGAAAAATTTCTGTTGTATAAAAAAAAAAAAATAAATGTGACTTATGGTATTTTTCCTCTAGCCTCCAATTTTCAAAGATGATGTATCAATTGAATACACATAATTCTTATAAACACACTGCAATTATATACACATATCGCAGAGTTATAATTAATTAAGTGGAAATGTTGTGCACCTGAGAACACAAAACTTTTCGCATGTAACGAATGTAGATGTAGATTATTTTTTATTTATAACATGACATCGATTCCATCACGTTGCGATTTTAGTTTCCGATTACTACAATGAAATACGTTATTAACTAAAGTAAAGTAAAATAACTGAATAATTATTGTAATAAAATAACATAAAATCAAATAATAAAGTAATAAATTCAATCGAACAAATATTTACATTATTTACAAAAGTTATGATCTCAAATTTATATGACTGAAGTTAATGATCATTCTCTTCGGTACAGTTACATTCATGCGCAATTTCAGTTACTGATACTCGGCAATCTTCGCGTGGAATCGTGCATTTCTCTTGCGTTTGCTATTTTTCATTAAGAAAATTTTACTTACTATTGGCCATTTCGTCGATTTCTTGTCTTCAAAGGCTACGATGCTCCGCCAGTTAAATCGAATGAAGGAATTACGCACACGCGATGTCTTCCGCAAATAAAATTTCTTAAAGAAAAATCTTTAAGATCATTAACGTCTTTATTCTACGTTTAATTGATAAAAGGAAGCTTTATTCCGCATCAATACCGAAAGGATACAAAAATAGTCAAACGTTTCTTGGTACGAATCGTGTCGAGGTATACCGTTTTCTGTGAAAATACCTATAATTCCATTGATTTTACGGGAAGTCTCGCGTCACGATGATTATTCATAGGAATATTGTCCTTTGACAGATTTTGTTAGACGTTTCGTGTATCTCTAAGTGTGTGTTAATCAGCTAGTGTCGCGGAGTATACTGCATGATTGTTCTTCGGCTATAATCACGCGTACCCTGAGGAATCTTTCTGCGAACCTCCACCCATGCAAAAATAGTAGATAACGAAAGTTACGCTGTGTTCCGTACGTTTAAAATCCAAGCTTGTTCGTTTCTTTGTCTCGTTGTTCGACGAGGCTTGTGTCTGGCTACGCTCGTTATTTAGTGATCGTTAATTTATTTATTGATAGAGCATGCTTGTAAATCAGTCATTTCACGAGATATCTGTCCATTTCTTCAATACATAATTTTAGATCGGACTTTTATGTAGAGAACTGAGTAAATTTAGAATAACGTCGCTAGCCTACAATAATATTTTCATAATTTCTAGATATTCAATAAAAAATATTATATTACTATTATGCATGGAAATATAGTACGGAAAAGAGAAAGAGAGCTTGTTCTATTTATTTAAAAATGATTGAACGCTGAGTTCCAGATTTATTAATGAAGATTGAATGTTGCATATTTATATACTGTCTTTCCTTATGTTATTCCAATTCATGGTAGTAACAGTGTATCTGAAATTATAATCATATATTTCAAAATTATTTTATTATATTTGAATATGATTTCATGTATCACTCTATGTATATATTTAAATGATTATTATAATTTATAACACATATTATGTATAAATGGAAATATAAGTTTTTAAATTATATATAATTTGTTGATATAAATGAACAATATTTTTTAAATATTATTCTTATTACACAAATCGACGAGAATCGATTATACGTTTCAAAACCATGATTTCTTCAAAATTACTGTTTTCTTGTAAAAATAATTTATAATAATACATATATGTATTTCATTTTATAATTTATCCGAGTAACTACCATGTAAAATTTATTTATGATTTACTTAAAATGCTAGAAGATTGACTAATAGTATGAACATTTAATGTAATGTAAGAACATTTTGATATTTATCAATATGTCCATTCAACCATTTCGAAGTATTACGAATTTCGAGTCTTATGAATTGTAAATAATATTCTCATTTCATGAAACTTTATAATATTTCTTTTGTTTTATGAAATTTTGATGTCTGGATCTTGTTATTCGAAATTAAAATATATTATATTATGTGATTATTAAACCTTATGTGTACATTTTGATATTTCTGACGCGTATCAGATGTTATACTTTGCGAATCTTTTTCCACAGTTTTCCACAAGAAAAAAATCCAGTGTCCCGACATTTGATAATTGAGGATCAAAAAATCAACCGTCCTTGTCTTGTTTCTTAATGAATAATTGTTGAAAATAATGTTTATTTAACGTAATATCGTTTCAAAGGTTATTTTATTATTATATATTTTTGCTATAATCTGTTAACAAATTATATACAGATATACAATATACGTACAGGGTGCATAAAAGGTGAGAATAAAAACCACCATAAAGCGATTCTGTACCTCTGTATCGGTGAAGATGTGTAAAAAACTGTATGTACAAAATTGATCTTTAGCATGATTTGCAATGTCAAGATTTTTTTAATGCAACGTATTCTACTCGTCACGAGGAACAAAAGTCTCAAAGGATCCATAGATCGCAAATGACCGTATCTCGTGAAAAACATGTTAAAGTTTCAATGATTCTTAAACTTCATTCACAATGTGTTTCTATTTATGTTTACATTTAATGGGAATGTAGCGTGCTACTTCCGAAGTAACAGGAAATTAGAGAATAGTTTGTAAAATATATCAAAATATAGGAATAATGAATGGAACACAGAAGTGTGATTCTTAGCGGCTATTAACAATTTCGTATTCAAGAATTAATATTAATATTATATATTAATTATATATTAATATTATATTAATATATTAACCTGTTCGTCTTATATATATTAATATATATTATATATTAATATAAGAAGAACAGGTTAATTATCGCTTTTACTTGTGGTTATGCACTGTTAGATGTATATAAAATAAGTTAAAGTTAAAATAATATTAAAGTTACAAAAATACCTTATAAAATTCGCCGCGTTTAAGCACTACAACCAAATAACCATGCTCTCGACGAAGTTATATCGTTGGATGCTGCATAAATTGTAACGCGTTCCACACTTTTTAAATCGAATATTGTTTACGGATAGCAAAAGCAATTCCTCTAGTTGTAGTATCCTCAACCGACAAAATGCCAGGATTTGAGCTTACAGAAATCCGTATGCAATGGTTGAAAGATTCAGCTTATATATTATTATAAGCTTTTGGTCAGGAATTATTGGGAATCATATTATTGGTCCTAACTATCTCTGGTCTATATCGATAGGAAGATATTTGCGATTCTTACGCTCACATTTCCTAAACGTATTACGCGAAATTATACCACAGCAAAGTCGTCACTTCGTTTATTTTATGCGCGATGTTACTTCGTCTCATAGCAATGTTATAATTTGAACAGATTACATCAGTTAAATAATTGCATCTGATTGAATGTAGTTTCTACCACAAAAAGTTAATACGTAATGGTGAGAAGAAATTTAGTGAAAATGTAGAAATGCGACATTAAATGTTTAAATGTACAGAAAGAGAAAAGGAAGAAAAGAAGAAAGAAAGGAAAGGAAGATATGGGATATATTAGGTCGTCCGAAAAGTTTCTTTCGTTTTGTAAGGAAATAATGGATGCACAACATTCTCCATTTTATATTATTTTATCAACTACGTACGATCTATTTTGTTTTATCAAGATAAAAATCACAACGTTTGACAGATCAGGTTTCATGTTTGTATAAAGATACGTCGTTGTAAAAGTCGTGTCTGTAAAAGAAAGACACTTTCCGGACAACCTAATACAATAATGCTATTTTTATAAATGTTATTTTTCTTCCATTCGACTGCAGAATGTAAATACGTTGTAAATAAAGCCAGTTTAAAAATGATTAAAACTTTAATATTTTTTCCCAGGAGAAGAGGTCATTTACGACTCATGATCCTTTTAGATTTTGCTTACTCTTGATGAGTAGAATACGTGGCAATAAAAAATCACGTTCAAGATCAATCTTGCACGAAATTTTTGTTACAAATCTCCGCCGATTCGCAGGTGATTTTTACATTTACTTTTTGCACACTTTGTACATAGTATATATTTCTTTCTTATTTTTTCTCATAGAATATGCGAATATGCTGTTACCATTTGACAAGCAAAATCTGAGACAACTTGTACGTTAAGAAGACTAAAAAGAGAACATTCCACTGACCTCGCTGAAGAAGTATAGTCAAACTCGAAGATGGTATCCCGCTGGGGTTAGCCATCTACATGTTATTTAGCAATTAAGTTAGAAAAATTTACCAAATGTCCAGTTAGACAAATTGTAAAGTACAAATTAAATAATAAAAAAAAACTTGTACGTTACAACACATTATCGCACACGTAAGATAGAATTACGTTTTGTATGCATTTTAGTATACGTGCAAATATCATTGTATACAAGAGAACGACAAAGATTTACAACTGATATTACGCACAGCGGATCTCTGGGTCTATAAATCATCGATATCGTAAAATTTGCTGATTGTGAGTAGTAATAGTATTTTTGAATAACAATACGTTTATTGATATATCTTCTAAATATATTCATTTTATTTTTATCAAACAATTCAATAATTAATTAAAGCAAAGGCAATGTTTTGGCAAACAAAATTTATTTTAAATATTATTTTGGAGAATATAATTCAGAAAACTAATGAAATCGTAAAATGAATTCATTTTGCATTTATTACTTATCTTTTTGAGGCTCGAGTTACTTTTCATTTTTAACTAAAGCAATTCAAATTAAAATAAATTGAAATCGTATATTTTTTTTGTTAAGGTTATTTGATGTAGGTGGATACAAAGAAACGCGTGGATAAATTGTAAGGTATTGTAAGTATATATATATTGTGAATATTAAAGTACAAAGTGTGGAATACAATGTAAGCTGGTCCAGATCCGCACGCTAGCAATGTTACGCTGAGACTAAAAGAATCCCGAAGCCAACGTCGCACATGTACCGCTTATGGTCTGTCCTCGACGCATTCTTTTGTCTATGCGCTGTCGATGGCTTCAGTACTTGAGAAAACTGAAGACCAGATGTAGAGTTTTCTTAGAAGTTTTTTTTTTTTTTTTTATTGATTATTTGTTAAATTTTTACAATTTGTCCAGAAGGACATTTGGTAAAATATTATAGCTTAGAGAATAAAAGAATAAAAAAATAAAAAAAATAAAAAAATAAATAAAATATAGCATGTGGATGGTTACCTCCAGCGGGGTTCCATCTTCTAGGTTTCCTATTGCATCTCTATTTCGAGGTCTGCGGGATGCTTCCTCTTCAGTCTTCTTTCTATTTTGGTTTTATTTGTTTCAGCAACCAGCTGATTTGGGTGTGCTGCAAGTCTTTCTTTGTACTTTTTTGCGTATCTAGTGATTTCCTCTTTGACTGTTGGAATTTTTAGATCTTTTCGTAGGTCTTCAATTCTGACGTACCATGGAGCGTTAACTATTGTCCTTAAAATTTTTGCTTGCTCTATTTCTATTTTGCTTATGTGACTCATTACTGCCGTCCCCCATAGTGGGACTCCGTATGTCCAGATTGGTTTGATTATTGTTTTGTATATATTTAGTTTATTCATTGTGCTTAATTTAGATTTTCTATTGATTAACCAATACATCTGCTTCCTTTTTGCGCTTATTCTGTTTATTATTGATTTTATATGGTGCTTCCATGTAAGGCGTGTGTCTAAATTTATTCCTAGATATTTGACTTGCTTTGTTTGTGCTATGTGGGCGCCGTTCAGTTGAATATCTGGTGTTTTTCCTTTTCTAAGTGTAAATGTTATGTGGTTGCACTTGCTGGTGTTCACTTTTATTTGTTTGTTTTGCAGCCATTTTTCTATTTTTGTAGTGTGTTCTTGTAGTAGTGCGGCGGCCGTTTCTAGATTTGCATGCCTCACTAGTATGGCCGTATCGTCCGCAAACGTCAGTGTTTTACTGTTGACAGTTGTTGGTATATCTGCCGTGTATAGTGTGTATAATATTGGACCTAAGACACTTCCTTGCGGTACTCCTGCCTTGATGTCCTTAATTTCAGAGTATGCATCATTTATTTTTACTACAAAGGTTCTGTTGTTTAAGTAAGATTGGAGTAGTTTGTAGATTTGTTCTGGAAATTGCTTTTTGATTGTTTGAAGAAGTTTTTCATGGTTAACTTTGTCGAATGCTTTTTCGATATCCATAAAGAGTGCTGTGCAGTATTGTTTTGTTTCGAGCGACTGTAAGATTTCATTGACGAGTCTATGCATTTGTTCTATTGTGGAGTGTTTATTCCTGAATCCAAATTGATGGTTCGGTATTAGTTTTTCTTTTTCTATTGTTGGTTTTAAGCGGTTATATATTATTTTCTCTAATAATTTGGAAAATACAGGTAGTTATGATATCGGCCTGTAGGATGCAGTTCGATGTGGGTTTTTATTTGGTTTGGGTAACATCACTATCTGTGCTATTTTCCATAGTGTAGGAAAGTACTGTATTCTTAGAATTGCGTTAAATATTATCGTTGTTAATTTTATTGCCTTTGGGGGAAGGTTTTTTAAGATTTTCCCATTGATCAAGTCAAATCCTGGTGCTTTACTTGTCTTTGTTGCCTCAATTAAGTTTGTAACTTCTTGCGCTGTTGTGCTGAGTATGGTGCAGCGTTTATCAGTTGTGTTGCTGGCATTTTCCACTTCTTCGTTTGTTTGCCATCCAGGGATGCTGTTATTAATTTCATACGGCGAAAATATATTTTGTAGATGCTTTGAAAATTCTTCTGCCTGCTCTTCGTTGGTTCTGGCCCATGTGTTGTCCATTTTTCTGATTGCTGGGATTGTTTTTACTGTTTTCTTAATTTTGTTAGTGACTTTCCATAGGGAGTAGTCGGTATTCTCATGCGCGGATAGTGATTCGATGAATTTTGAGAATTCGTTATTATGATGTTCCCTTATTTTATTCTTTAGTTCCTTTGCAAGTTTATTTAGGTTTTTCTTGTTTTCTCGTGTTCTCTGTTTTTGCCATTTTGCTTTCGCTTTTCTTTTTTCCCTGATTTTGTCTAGGATGTCCTGCGGAATAATTTTTGATTGCCTGCTATTTGTTTCATAGGTGGTGGTTGCCCACGCTGCTTCCTGTATTATTTCTGTCAAAGTTGCTACTGCCTGCTCAATGTGTTCAGGTGTTTTCAACGGGATATTGCAGTTGATTTTGTTTTCGATCAGTTCTTTGAAAGTTTGCCAGTTGGTGGTTTTATTGCAAAGCGACTCTGACTTGTTATAAAGTAGTGGTTTGCTTGTATATTCTATTATAATTGGTGTATGGTCGGAGTTAAGCTCGAGGCTGGTTGTTATTTTTAATTTGCTTACATTTAGCCCTTTTGTTACTGCAAAATCCAACAGGTCAGGTATTTTATTGGGGTCTGTCGGCCAGTACGTTGGTTTTCCTGTAGATAGTACGTTGAGGTTGCTGCTTCTAATGTATTTTTCCAATGTTCTACCTCTCGGTGTGCTAATTATCGAACCCCATAATGTGTGCTTTGCATTAAAGTCTCCTGCCGCTATATATTTGTCGCCTAAGGATTGGAAGTACTCTTCCCATTTTTTAAGTGTCATTTTGTGTCTCGGAGGTGCATATACTGCTGACATCTGGAAGTAATTGTCATTGGTTTGTATTGTGACAGTGGTTGCTTGTAGGTGTTTTTGATTTGTTTGACTATGTAAGTGATGCTTGATGTCATTTTTTATTATTACTGCAGTTCCTCCATGTGCTTTACCTGAGGGATGTTTGGTATCGTATATGGTGTAGTACGGTATTTTCATGTAGTTTTTTAGGGTGAAATGTGTTTCTGAGACAAGTAGTATATCAATATTATTTTTATACAAAAATATTTTAGTTTCGTGGGCTCGCTGTTGCAAGCCATTGGAGTTCCAGACTGCTATTTTCAAAATGTCCATCTCTATTTTTTACTTAGCAAGTTAGTAAGTAGTTGTAACATGATTGTTGTTTGTTGTGCTTGTTGTCTTAGTATTGTGTTTAGATCACTTACCATTTTTCCTAACATTTCCATACCTTTAATGGATTGTTTGAGCATTTCTTTGATGTCTGTAACGTCTTCGATGTTATTGTTTTCATTCTGATTGATTGCAAGCGTTGGTTTGCTAATGTTTTTAGTTACTTGTGCGTAGCTTCGTTTACCTTGGGGATCTATGTTTCTGCTTATAGCGTCTAGTTCCTGTTGTGCTTTCAATGTTGTTTCGTTATCCGTTATACTTTGTTGTGGTTGATGGTCATTGTGTGATCTGTTGCGAAGTGGAGGAAACAGTTTACGTTGTATTTGTTTCCTTATTTCACATCCTTTGTAGCTGGCTGGATGGTTTCCGTTACAATTATAGCATTTAACTTGTTCTATTTTTCCTGTGTATGGGCAGTGTATTGTTAGGTGATTTTTTGCACATTTAACACATGCCGGGCTTCTGTTGCAATAATTTTTTGTGTGTCCGTATTGTTGACACCGCATGCATTGTGGTATATCTTTTTTGTAGCGTGGTGGTTCCACTGTTACAATTGTATTTAGTATTTTTTTGATTTCATAGATTTCCTTGTTATTGGTTCTGGGTTCCAGTTCTATTAAGAATAGTGGCAATGGTTGCTTCGTATCGTATCTTGTCATATTGTTTATTGCTCTTGTTTCATGGCCAATTTTTCCTAATTCTTCACTTAATTTTTTTGTGTTAGTTTTTGGATGTAAACCTCTTATAACTATTTTATAGCTCCTTTCTGTTTTGAGTTGGTACGTGTGGTATATAGCATTTTTTTCCTTTAGTTCATTTATCACTTTCCTATAAACTTCTGGGGTGTTTGTTTGAATTTTTACTTGTTCTAATTTTGTTTGTTTTATTGTGTAGTTATCCTTCCCGACTATATTGTTTAGTAGATCAATAAGCGGGTCTATTATTTGGGCCTCAACAAATATTGGTGGTGGTTTTGATATGTAAGGTGTTTTAGTTGTGGTTTTGCTTGTCATTGTCTATTTCTTCCGTTAGTGAGCTGAAGGAGTTTCTTAAAGGTAATTCTTGCAGCCATCGCTGCTTTTCTGTATCTGGGTTTCCTGCAGCATTTGTGCCTGGAATTATTTTACGTTTTTTGCTAGTCTTTGCTAGCTTCCAGTTTTCGTCTTGGTAACTTATTTCGTTGTCGTGTCTGCACTCCTCCTGTCTCCACTGCTCTTCCATTTCTTCTGTTTCCATATCATTTTGGTTGTTATTATTTTGCTGTTGTTGCTGTAAGCCTGGTAAATTTGACGACCCTTTTATGTAATATTTTTCTCCTTTGGTTGCAATCTTGATTGTTGATATCTGCTGCTGCATTGTTTGTCACTATCACTATTCGTAGCACTTCTCTGAATCACTTGACTGGAGCACACGTTTGTTTACACACATCTGTTCGCCTCGGTTGCCCGAGCGATACTGTTTTTCTTAGAAGTGGTGACCACTTCAACATTCAAATTTCGTAATAACAAAATTTTGTAATATAATTGTAACAGTTTACAAATTAAAATCATTTTCGAATTCATACTTTGCTTATTATCTGTATGCGTTAACGAAAGAGGTGGAAATTTTCTGTCGATGGAAACAAAATGTCTAGTGCCGCGTAAGCAATTATTCGCAACTAGTTTGATCATTGGTAAAAATAATTATCGTTGAATTACTTATTATACAGTTTTTAAAAATATCTTTGCTTTAAGCCAATCATTGCATTCATGTATGAAATTATAACAAAACGATCGGTAAATTTATATTTTATTAAATACCTTTTTAAGATGAAGTCTAATAAAAAGAATATTCCATAAAAGTCTTGTTATTTAGTTAATTGCATTTTAGGGGCTCCGTATAAACCCGAATCAGACGAGACTACCTAGCGCGCCGCTTACAATAGGGACAAGCGCCAAGTATCACGGGTACCTGCACGTGCCGTTAATCGTGGTGTCTAAAAGAGCTATTCAAATGGGTTGAATAGCTTCGTTGACTGGACGAATCGGTCGACTAGACCTGAGCGTCGATAAGCCGGCTTATCTGTGTCTAGACCAGGTAGATTTATTTTATTACAATAATAGTGATTGAAAAGAAAAGGGTAAAGGTTGTTCTGTTTTTCTCTTTGAGCAGAAAATCAACAAATTTGGGTCTACTCTAGCAAACCTTTTCGTTTAACAAACTACATTACAAACTACATTATTTGTTATTTGTCTCAACTACTGGAATCTTTTATCTATTGGACTAGATTTCCATGTTTACATACGGTAACTTTTTAAGTTCTTTGTTACTTACCTACTGTACTGGCCGTGTCTGAACCAGCCTTTAGAAACTTGACGGAAACATATGTAGTTTGACAATGGTATGTTATCCCGCTCTTCGACTCGTTATGTTGTAATGTATCTTCTTCCGATTAACTTATTATAAATTCCTAATTTTGATTTTGAAGTTTTAAAAATTCGCACTCTATATACAGACATCTTATGATAGAGATCATTGGAAGTTGGTCGATAAACTAAATTTGTTTAACGGCCTTTTCGGTCGCCCGTAGCAGCAACTCTGTGATTTTGCGCGTATGTGACGAGTGTGCTATAAGTAATATAAAATGATTTTATACAAAAATACTTAAAAAACATTATGTTTTAATAATCTATATATATATATTTACATCTTTGAACATATCATTTTTTAATATTTTTTTCTGTATTTGTTTTTACGATAATTTATAAAACATCTGCCAAGATGTATCCTTGGCTTATCAAAACAAGTATCGCAATAGTAAGTTGTTTCGTGTTTTTCTCCTGCTTTGTTTCGGTAAGAACACATCTTACAATACATTTTTGTTCCTGTTAAAATTATATGGAGCTTTCCATTTAACCAAATTTCATCACAATTAACAGTCGACGTCGAAGCTCGATCGCGAGATCGACTGGAATCGGGAGAGACTCATATCGTTGTGCTTTGAACTTCCAACCTTGTTTTGGTTTGTTAAGTTTAAAGGCAAACAAACTTTCCCTCTTAGGGGAGAGGGCCGCTATATAGTGACACCCACGTTTGGATACAGTTGATTAGAATTTACAGCTGCTGGCGTTTGTAGCCATCCTGGTTCACTGTGTCGATGTTTATTTGGTGCTGGATTGTTCTTAAGTTGTCTTCTTGATATTATCGCTGCGTTATGTGCAACAGCGTCCGCTGGTTCCGCATCAAACGGACTATCCTGCGTGGACTCTGACTTCAGGGTAGTAGTTGCCAGCATTAGGCCTAGTTTGTCTCTGGGAGGTGTCACCATGCTAAGACTGTGCAAGGAATGCGCTGGTTTGTCCTTCCTGGCGAGTCTATCGGTCGACTTGATAGGCCAGGTTTCATTGCTCGGGAGGGTTCCAAATTTCTTCTTAGTCTGATAGTTGATCTCCCGAAAGGCTTAGATAGTGTGACTCCGAAATATCAGATCTTTGATTATGTTGTGAGTTCGTTCGAGTTTCTCGTTCTCGTCTTTCTTTCGGCTTACTTGTGCTGGGTGTCATAGTTGGTGAGGGGACGTTGGGCGTCGTGGCATCCGTGATTGGAACATTGTTCCAACACGAATGTTCGACATTGGAAAGTGTGCTGGCTTCGTTGGAGGCGAGGGCAACTCCAGGAAGAAGTTTGAGATCAGAGACTTGTTCGATATGGCGCTCTGTGGACTCAGTAGAGAAGCGTTGAGGTCCGATGGAATGTTCTGTAAATTACTGATACTATGTGAGTGATTCGTCACGGTGTCAATAGGAATAACCATAAGGAACATCTCGACTTGAATATATTTTATAACAAGTAAGGGCCCTAACACTATATTTGCACAGCTAGTGGTCGCTTCGACCGAGGGATGGATTCTGGGTTACATAAAGAGTCACTCGAGATATCACAACTAATTCAAAAAAATATTAATCATATTCTTCAACGTAAGTTTGCTTTATTGAATATCTCTTTGACAACAATTCTAAGTAAAAGTAACTAAATATAAATTTCTAGTAAAAGTGGGTTTAACATAAAGGAATTTATTTTATTTGATAGATCTTATTACAACGTATTTCTATTTGGTTGGCCTAATTAAATAATCGTAACTATGTTATAAATATCCATAATTAATAATTGAAGAAGGAGACTATCGGAGCAGAAAGCACTAATTCAAACTCTGTTCATCACTTTCTGCAGTTCTCATTATTTGCTTCAAGATACCGCATTAGAGAGTAAAGTGTGCAATACATGATATTAAATACAGTAATTTCTTATCATAAAGCAACCGAGTCGCGATAACAGTTAATGTATGCATTTCAAATACGCTAGGTATTTCACAATTGCCTGTCATGATGTAGATCTTATTATCTTCGATTTTAAAAATACGTGTATTTCTGTTTTTGCAAACTATCATACATTATCTTATCTTACTTTCTATTTCTTATCGTGAAAATTCAAATATGTTTCTTCTATCTCTCTATTATTATTTATTTATATTAATTTCTATATTTGCATGATCCGACATAAAACATATTTATTAAAATAAACAAAATCGATTGATAAATAGAGAAAGAATGTTATTATTATAGTGACATAAAATAATAGACTAAATGAAACTAATATTATTAATAATTAAATAAGACGTTAGATGATGGCAAAAAGTTATGTTTATTATTTGTTAAAATTGAAGTTATTTAAAACATTTATTACGTAAATTAGCTTATTATTTTTGTAAATTAACTATGGTTTATTTTCAGTACAATTACATAAATTTAATAATTTATGGTAAACATCCTATCAAGAAATTAGCAATCTTTATAAATATATCACAGAATGTTATTAACAATGCTTTGATAGAATTGTTTATTTGATATTTAAGACGTTCGTTACCAATCGATTCTGATTTTTAATTTATTACATTATGAAAAAACCGTGTAATATATAAACTGTATAATAACTACGAACTTAACACAAGATTGTATTTTGGCATAACAAATATCATATTTTGGAAATATTACTGGTATAAAGCATAAAGAAAAAAGTCACGATTATAGGTGGCAACAAAATGTTACATAAGCTATTTACAATTAGATTGCCTTAACGATGGAAATTGGTAGAATATTTTGCGAAATCTAACATAAATTTAGTACATCTATTATTGCACGTGGATGCATCAGATCTATTATTGTACAGGATATTTCACCTAACTTGATCATTTTAAATATCTCTCTTATTTTCCATGATAGAAAAACATATCAAAAGAAGAGAATATTCGGTTCGAAGGGACAAGCGTAGTGATAGGCAAAAAAAATTTCTCAAGGTCACTTTTTTTTTTTCGAAATTCCAAGGTCATCGAAGTATTTTTAAATAAGATTACATATTTTCATTACAACGATCTTATAGCTCATAAGAAAATAAATTCAACGGTGTGCAATATGTTGACTTTGAGAAAATTTTTTTGTCTATCATCACATTTGCATTTTCGAACCGAATATTCTCTTCCTCTGATATTTTTCCCTATCATAAAGAATAACCGAGATACTTAAGACGATCAAGTTAGGCGAAATACCCTATATATTCCATATCTTCCTTTCTTTACATTTTTCTCTTCTTCTCCTCGATAGTTCATCAGGTTACTCCTTAAAATACGTATTGACTTTGTACGGTAAAAATATTCAATCGGAAGCTGTAATTGTTCAACGGATGTAATTTGTTTACGTGAACCGCAAACAATTTCTTATTTCATAGAAAAAGATTCACCACCTTCAAATCTCATGAACAAAGAGGCTGCATGTGAAGAACAAGTCTGCATTCTGTCCATGGTGACCAGTTCAAAAATTACGTTCAAAAATTGGCGAATCGGCTTGTGATATATAGTAATTTCATGTAGTTCGCTTAGGAGATTGAAGCGTAGAAGTTGCAAACATATTGTACTTGCTATCGGCAATGGCAAATGAACAAGACGAATAATATAGTTCCTAATAATTCCTACCTTCATTGGTTGTGAAGAATGAAGAGACTAATTACGGGGTCATAAAATGATAATTGGATGGTTCTGTGTCAAAAAAGAAACGTCCTGCAGGCCAAGAGGACCGTGACCAGATGACAGTGGAAAGGTGGGCGCTTCCGATCTGCGGTCGGCGGCAACCCCTCCAGAGGGCCCAAACCCTAACATATAAAAACGATCCCAAAATCAGCACGCGACATTGTATTTGTTACGGTGATCTTGGAATAATCATATTTTGCATACCATAGCCATCAAAACTACAATTAAGCAGTAACAGCATGTCTACGTGCTGGTATCCAGCGATAACCCCTCCACAGAAGCCAAAACCTTGATATAAAAATCCTTTCAAGTCAGCACTCGACATTCCATTCCATTCCATTCCATTCCATTCCATTCCATTCCATTCCATTCCATTCCATTCCATTCCATTCCATTCCATTCCATTCCATTCCATTCCATTCCATTCCATTCCATTCCATTCCATTCCATTCCATTCCATTCCATTCCATTCCATTCCATTCCATTCCATTCCATTCCATTCCATTCCATTCCATTCCATTCCATTCCATTCCATTCCATTCCATTCCATTCCATTCCATTCCATTCCATTCCATTCCATTCCATTCCATTCCATTCCATTCCATTCCATTCCATTCCATTCCATTCCATTCCATTCCATTCCATTCCATTCCATTCCATTCCATTCCATTCCATTCCATTCCATTCCATTCCATTCCATTCCATTCCATTCCATTCCATTCCATTCCATTCCATTCCATTCCATTCCATTCCATTCCATTCCATTCCATTCCATTCCATTCCATTCCATTCCATTCCATTCCATTCCATTCCATTCCATTCCATTCCATTCCATTCCATTCCATTCCATTCCATTCCATTCCATTCCATTCCATTCCATTCCATTCCATTCCATTCCATTCCATTCCATTCCATTCCATTCCATTCCATTCCATTCCATTCCATTCCATTCCATTCCATTCCATTCCATTCCATTCCATTCCATTCCATTCCATTCCATTCCATTCCATTCCATTCCATTCCATTCCATTCCATTCCATTCCATTCCATTCCATTCCATTCCATTCCATTCCATTCCATTCCATTCCATTCCATTCCATTCCATTCCATTCCATTCCATTCCATTCCATTCCATTCCATTCCATTCCATTCCATTCCATTCCATTCCATTCCATTCCATTCCATTCCATTCCATTCCATTCCATTCCATTCCATTCCATTCCATTCCATTCCATTCCATTCCATTCCATTCCATTCCATTCCATTCCATTCCATTCCATTCCATTCCATTCCATTCCATTCCATTCCATTCCATTCCATTCCATTCCATTCCATTCCATTCCATTCCATTCCATTCCATTCCATTCCATTCCATTCCATTCCTATTTCTGTTCTGTTACTGTGACATTCTGTACCGTTACTCTGTCAGTTTTATAATAAATTGCGAAACAATTATCAATTGTTATTAATTGGAGTACGAATCTCTCACCTTACGTGCGGAACGTGAAATAATCTCGAACCGACGCGACATATTGCAAGACTCTGAATCGTACACACTCTGTCATAACACTCTGAGCCGTTATTCTGTTGGATTCAATAAACTTTACTATCATATCTAAAGCGCCGAATTTATTTGCTGATTTGTGAACGTTCGAACTACGACACGAACCAATCACCGGTGACCAGTTAATTTAGTGATTTCTTGTATCTCCTACGTGACGACGTCAAAGGAAGAATTAAAATAAAGATTATTAGAAGAATGTAAGTGTATCATGTAAAATTATTTACAAAAAATTATAACATACATGTCAAATCGATTACAACATGTAATAAAACAAAAGACTATCCAAGAAGGTATTGACTTTTAAAAAATTCATATAATATATATGTGTTTCTTATGTAAAATCATTGTAGAAAATTAAATGTCCGAATATTTTTGTGAAATAATACATTTAGTACATACATACAGTACGAATAATACATTTCCTAATATATTATTTGTTACGCCACAAATTATTTGGTTTAAGTAAATAAAATTTGCGTTATCGTCAAGAAGAATACATGCTTTATTACGATAAAAAACGAAAAGTACGTTAATTTAATTATGGTCAAATGTACAGATTAGTAATAGATAGCATACTATAGTGTCCGAATATTAATAAGATAAGTCACTGTATTTCACGACGTAATCTGTAATTTTTTGTTGCTTCGTATATAGCATACTACTTTCTTATTAAATGTGAATATAAATGTATAAATGTGATGAATAAATTCAATTTCAGAGGAATTAAAATTTCAACATTTTTTTCTAAAGAAACAGTTGAGTTGCTACCTATGATTCTTTTGATACTTTCCATCTTCGTAATGAGAAGAATACGATGCAGTAAAAAAGAATTGCCCTTGAAAATTAATTTTGCACAAAATTTTGTTTACAAATCTCTACCGATTTAGAGGTGTAAAATCACTCTATTGTGATTTTTACACTTACTTTTTGTACACCCTGTACATACTTCCCTCGTTACCTGTTCTGGTGTTATAATCCCCCCTCCCCCCACAACTATCATTACTTCGCCTATCTCTTCCTGTTCAGTCCGGCGTTAACCTATGACAATAATTTATGATGAATACCCTATACACAGTGTTTATGTGAATAGTTGAAATCTAAATATTTCCATTATCTCATTTATTTTTTATCTGTTAAGTGTCTTCAATGTTATTTGAACATCTACTTCATTTCAATTCTATTCTCACTTTTCTGATTTCCATTTCTCTGATCTTGAAAACATATTCTACTATCGTCTAGTATAAAATGGAGAATATTTTGAAAATCTATTATGAAGATTGTGCAAAATTATTGTGATTCTTTATGTAATAAAAAAGTAATGTAAAAAGGTAGAATTGTTATTTATTTTACTTCATAATCGAATAGTGACTAGAAAAATTAAAGTGGTTTGGTTTGTATCACTTAATTTTCCATCCTCTACTTTGGAAATAGTGAAACGGAAATAAATTTTTATTTTAATTAATTATCTTTTTAAGATGAAGTCTATAAAAGATGGCCTGATAAAAAAGTATTTTCTTTTTTCCCGTAAAATAAAAATCTGAAGACAAAAATATAATTTCCATTTAAAAAGAGGAAGTTGACGAAGGAAGCTGATCTAATAAATAAAATTTCCCCTTCGAAATCATGGAACTTTTATGTATCGTAACTTTAGACTTGAAGTTATCAGGTAAGTACATTCGAATTAATACATACCGTATATATATGGTATATACCGGTACTATCGATGGTTACTTTTACTATTACGTAATCGTCATTTATGAGCTGGTCTAGTCGTAATTGAGCAAATATAAAAAATTTGCTAATGGATGTAATTTCCCTCTGTCGCAACCTGCGTATATGGCGAAACATACAATTTTCTTTTTAACATTCTTCGAGTACGAACATGACCATATCTACATACGAATAGAGTCAGAGTTGGGCAAAATGTAGAGAACAAATATTTGAAATCCTATTTTAAATGATAGTTTTACAGATCAAATAAAGCGGTATCAAGTTTAAATAAAATAGTACTTTACATGAAGTGAAATAGAAAATAAAATATTTTTCATTTGATAACCTTGTTACGGGCGGAGAATATCTGGCCTCCAATTGCACTTTTTGAATACTATGAAATGGAAACAGAAACGTCTTTATTTTCAAACATTTATTTATACAATGAGACACAATTGCGGTTACGCTAGAATAACAGTTTTGAATAATTCTGATGAACATCTGGAAGGTACTGTCTCTGAAAATTTTGAAGGATTATATTTTCCATATACGTAAAATAAACTCTTTGAAGGTTATGAAAAGCGTCACCGCATTATTTCGCATCGTGTTCATTAAGAGCTAGTATAGTGATATTGGACTAAAGCTTTCTTTCTATTAACGTTGACCCTACAGAATCCGCAACATAACCTAAATTCTGTTCGAAATTTCTACAGGCTGCCCTTAGTCGCAGAAAAATCCCAATGCGTCGAAACCGTGTGCCGAAAAAAGGAAGGTAACACATAATCACACTCACTTATGCGCAACTTACACACACTTGTAACTATCATTTGATTACAATACACATATCTATGTTTCTGCATCAATTCGAGTATAATTATTTAAACTCTACATTCAAGCCCGCAATCCTATATAACATAGTCGAATGTATCCATACGATACGACTTTGGTGTTAGAATTGCGTCGATTTTTATCAGGTGATGTTGCATCAAGTTTGTTTGCATCTTGCAGCTTCCTGATTTCGTATTAGATTCGTCTCCACCTTTTCCAAACTCCTAACAGTTCTCTCGTGTCGGATTTATTTGTCCTATTTTCCAATCTGGCAGCTTTTCGATTTTATATCGAGATTGCCTGTGCTCTGTTTCCCAATGACTTCCCGATTTCATATAATGTACAGTCACGCAATTTCCGTGACTTAGCTTCAGGTTCGTCCGCAAATGATTCCATTCTAAAGGCTTCCTTATTACTCATCAGCTTTGTCCTCGCGAACAATAATCCTAGTAGATCCCTGACGCGGCGTCAGATTTGACCGTATATCGTATACTTGCTAACACTGCTGACACGCGACCATTGAAAATGCTGTGTTTGTTTAGTATTGTGTTAGTAGGTCGGTTGGCTTGTCGGCTTTACGATGCGATGTGCAGTTAAGACGTAGCGTAACCTTACTTCACGTATTTGCCTTTCACGCTGGTCGAAGCCCAGGCTCGTAAGAATCTGAAGCGTAAAATAAAATATTTAAACTTTGAATTTGGGTATTAAAGTATTAATGTATTTTTTGACAATGAAAATAAACTAAGCATAGAGACAATGTCAAAGCGCAAAAAACCATAATCTTCACTTTAAGTATTGGTTATTCGCATAGGTTATAAATTGCATTATTCAAAGTTTTCATTATACTTGTTCGTTACTTTGTGGATAAAAAATCAATTTAACGAAACAGTTTTTCAATTGCAGCAGGCCACGTTGTATTATGTATGTCTTAAAAATAATTTCTTCATATGTTTGTATTAATTGTTAATACTTTGAATTCATGATTTATTATCGTCACTAGGTTTTTCTGTAATGGAAAGTATTTATGTTTCATATGTAACAGGAAATATTTTATATTTATATTGATAGTTACAATGAAAGATATATCAATATGGCATCATAAATATGCTTCATCAAAAGGACCATAATAAAAATATGAAATAGCAATAAATTGCTATATTTCGATAGAGCACATAGACAGATTGGTGACACATTTACTTTAATAATACAATTTATTTTAATAATACTATGCAAGTACAATACACAATAATAATACTTTAGTAATAATATTCATTTTAATACCACTTCAAAGTGTTGTTTATTTTTATTTTTGTGAATTACGAATAAGATTGACTTTCTTTCATTTTATTATGAAAGATATTTTATATGCTTATTTTGATTTCTGTTATGTAATAAATCTGATATTTTTCCTTCAAAGTCTTCCAGCAAAGAAATTCGGTGATGCGACGTTTGGAGACCAAATGAATTAATTTTGGAGATCAGATAATTGATTTTCAATCATTAATCATCAGCAATATCGCCACCTGATGTTTTGATAAAGGAAAGGGTATCAAGTACTATAATGTTAAGGAACTGTGTATATTAATAAAGATGTTGCAAATAGATTAATATATTTTTAGTAATAATATTTGATTAAAAAAAATAAAATATCTATTTACATATGCGCTGTCTCCCTCCTCCCCGTCTCTTTCTCTTAAGTTGAAAGTAGCATCAGTTCAATGACACATTATGTAATATGTCATTGTATAATATATCATTAAAAATATATGATGATTAATTACTTTGTTCAAATTTAATTAGTCAATTAAAATTTTTACACTTTAATATTTCACAATTCTATGCGATATATATTCATTATTTTATTTTTTGTTCTACTCATTTTGTTTTATTTTCTATTTTTATTTTTATTTTATTGTATTTTATAAAATACAATATTGAAAATGAAATACAATTAAAAATATTATAGCTTATATTTGCAAGTATGTTAAAAATATTAAATATAAAAGTATGAGAAAAAAATGACAAATATAAATATTATATACAAGATACATCTCAATAGTAAGTGAAATTTTATTTATCAGAAAAAAGTAATAAAGATATATTTTCAAGTAAACTTTTTTAAAATAAATAGCTAATATAAACATAATGTTAAATTTCTAAGAAAAATGAAGATATTGATATATAATTTCTAAGAAAAGTGACATTCTATCATATTAATTACACACACAAATTTCATATGTTTATATTTTATAAATCGCAAGCCTTCTGTTTTTTTATTTTTTGTCTTATAAAACTAAGTTCTATATATAATCATAATTTAATTATAGTGCATATATACATTTAATTATAAGCATGTATATAGTTTATTTATATGTATATAATTTAGATTTTTCTTTTAATGATTTTAATATCTTAACTAAATAATTTCTCTGATCGCTATTATTTTCCCAGCTTTTTGATGCATATCGCAAAATTCATGAAGAGGTGCATAGAGTATTTGTTATACGCAGTGCCGGCCCTGCATTCGAATGACATATACTTATGTACAATGTACATTTTTATATTGCAAACTAGTCACTGACTACACAACTTTCTGTGATTTCATCAGAAGTGTCTGTCGTTCAGCAGCAATATAACATAAACAAAATATCTTTTACTCGGTACAAAAATTAAATAAAATATTGCATCTCCTTATTCGATTTAACAATTGCATACGGTAATAAATATTAAAACCCTAGTTGCCTTCCATATGGCATAAACTAAATCAACTACATTACTAAATTATCGAATTATCAAATACAATTTATTTTTATTATTTTATTTACTAATTACCAAATACAATTACTAAATAGTCGCAGATATTTCATTAAATTAATGTATAAATATGACACTAAAAATTTAATAAAATTGTCTTTTAATTCGTTATAAGATATAATTTTATATTAGGCTATATTAGAAATAATTCTTGATACATAATTCTGTATCTATAAATTTCTGCAAGTTATATATACTGTAGTATTTTACAGTTATATATACCTATATGCTGTTTTGTATAATAATCTTGATATTTTATATATTTGCAATAATTTTATTTTGAAAGAAGAATTAAGAGAAAAAGAGAATTTGTGTCTGAAATAATTGTGACATAAGACTAATTTTGAAGGATATTATTTTGGCATAATAATACTTTTTAATTTCACAAAAATTATCAGAAGTATTAAAATATAGTGCAATACTTAATATTTTAAATTAAAAAGTGAACTTTCCAATTTTTACTTTTTACATATTTTATATTGGTTGTATGTTATAGGTTATGTAGTAATTGGTTATGTAGTAATACTTTAGGTGTGACATCTCATTCTTCATTGCCTTACGATGCCAGTAAGCATCAATTTTACTTGTAATACATACATAGTAAACTAAATAAGTTTGTATGTTTATACGAAGTCATTAACCTTCTGTGTGTGAACTCTAATCGTTGCAAACGTCATAATTTAGGTTTAATTCTTGCTTATGACTCTGATATCATGAATGAGATACATTTATCAAACAGAATGAAAAATAAGATAGAAAAGTTACTATAATATATGTGTATACTAACATAGAATAAATAAACTTTGTTCTCCTTTATATAGACTTGATAATTACGCACAAATCTAATGTATTTTGATGCCAATATACAGAAATATATTATGTTTAGTAATAATGTATTCACTTTTTTACTTTCTTTCATATTTTGTGAAAGTAAACTGTTTTTTCTAAAATTATACATAATTTATACAAATCTTTAAACGATCCTAATAGCTAAGTTATTACTTATTAATAGATAAAATAATCTTCATTTTAACAGAAATTTGGCAACTTTTTAAATCAGTAAATCATATTTTTACTGTTATGATATTACTCGTTTTTCCAGCAAAAATAACAAGTTTATGATTTAGCGATATTCTTGCATCATACCGTTTACTCCACTTCACATATGAATTACTGAATGATTAATTAGGGTAGATATTTTTTTATTCAAATGAATAAAGATATCTACTACATTTTGGAAGAACACAAATAATTTTTTAAAATGTTATTACTTTAATTTATTTAACACGTCAAAATGATGGGTTTTAAGTTCTCTGTTTTTGCAATTATAAGAATTATATGTATCTATTTATTTTCATCATATCACTTGAATTATAAGCATCTGTTTATTCAATTACAAAATTTAGGCATTTAAGCATTTAAGTTTTATTTCATTTTAACATTTTGATTGAATTATTTTATTAGATTATAAAAGCCTATATATGTTACTTCATATTTTTTGGACGACTAATCATTACAGATTAGTCGTCCCAATGTTAGTAAATATTGATAGAAATACAAGTTAGATGAGTTACAATCATGGTTCGCATTTATTACAATCTCCTATTGTATTCATTAATATTCATTACTATTTTATCTTAACTAAATTCCACTGTACTATATAATTTATTAAAATATCTAATACATACTCCACAGTATCAATCAATTAAGTAGACTATCTAATGCAATTACTTAACACTAGCCATATTGATATGCTTATGTAGTATTGAATGCTCGTCATTTACACTTCAACCTTGACAGCATTATTTTTAATGCAGACAAACTCGGTATACCCCATATGATTTCATCGGAAATGGATGCTACGTATATAACAAATTTACCGTTTTATCAGTAACTTGATGAAATTCCCTTGGCTTTTGAATCATCATCATTCGGACGAAGCTTTAGTGTGCTTGCATGTATGTTATGTTTCTAGTAAAGAAATGTGCGGATTGAATACACGTATCACGGGATGTATGTATATATGTGACATATAGTACTATGCACGTATCAACCTGACACTGATTTTATACTCGTCGTGATTTTATTGGATGCAGTTGGCCCACGTCCCCCACACTGGCAATGAACCAAAATCTAAATAAAACAAAGACAAGTGAATGGGTCCAAAAATTGATATAGGCTGTACCAAAGTTTAAATAATGTTTTATGAAAAAATATTATCTAAAATATATTTTTAAAAATATATAAAAATAAATATAATATAAATATAATATAATATAATGTCATGTAATATTATACAATATTAATATTTTATTATATTATATTTATATTATACATATAACATAATATTTGTTATATAATGATATTTAATAATAATATTTATATTATAATATTTATTAATTATAATATGTTGCATAATAAATTGTAAATAATAATAAATTTGTAAATAAGTTGTAAATAATAAATCACGAAATTATAATTCATTATAATATTTATATAATAAATAATATATGTAATATATATGTAACATATGTAAAAATGTTTAGTTTTTGAATTTTGTTTCTGTTACTTTTAGGGTATAACGATATTTAATAATTAGAGTATTGGCGTTTATGCAAGTTCATATATTTGTAAGTATGACTAAAGAAATGGAATTTAAATAAAGATTTATTTCCCAGACATTATAATGAATGCTGTACTTTGGATATCTTATATATTTTTGCATATTATGTGCATTTTATGCAGATATCTTGAAGTTTCTCACAAATCAAAATCAGTAATCTATTAGAAACAGTTCCCAAGAAAATATTATCCGCAAAAATATGAAGTAACACAAATTTATCACTTTGAAATATTTTTTTGATAATTTAATAGGTTGCATGGTAGTTTTTATGCTCCAGTTTAATTAAAATTATAGATAGAAATGAATATTAGTTGATTCCTTCAACATTGCTTCTTAATATATAATATTATATAACATATAATATACAATAATATCAAGAAGGAATTCCAGTGTACACTCTCTATATCTCTGGAACTTTCTTTTATATCTCTCATCTACTATTTAAGGGATGTCTTGAAAAAATTTATTATAAAAAATGATTAAACATGACTAAAAAATTATTATTTTTATTAAATCGCTTTCATACGTATCTATGTGTAAAAATATTTGAATAGATATTTATTTTTTAGGCTATATCGTAAAAGTTTTAGGCCACGTACATTTAAAATCGATTCTAAATATGTCAGAATATTAAATGATAATTCAGGTTATCATATCGACTGACATTATATTCTTATTAGCTTCCTAATGAAGTTCCCATTCCATTTGACAAGATGTAGGACTTCTGTTATTTATGCGACTATTCATCAAGACATTATAGTCGAAAGCAGTATACTTCACTGGGTTGATATTCTAATGAATTATTTCCTTAATAATCTATGTAATACACGTACATTAGATTTGATTTATAAATTTAAAAGAAAATAATTTTATACCATATTTAAGGAGGAAAACATAATTCTTGATAACTGTATATGTAATATGATGTATTACAGTTAATTATCTAATACCTATACTGATTGAAGTTCAATTTATGTTTTGCTGTTTTAAAAAATAATTTTTTTCGATTAATTGAATATATGTGTATACGTATTAATAATAACAAAAAGAGTATAGTAGCTAGTTTATTAAAAATATTTATTTAAATAATTCATCCAAAAATTCTATAATTACTTTACTGAAACAAATATATATATACCATTTCGTTCATTTTTCTTTATATTCCTTACAAAGTCATATTCTTTATTTAATATATTTTATGCGAAAAAATTTTGTTCAATAATGTTTCAATTTTAAGACAAAGCACTACTTTTTCCTAAATTTTATTCGACTTACTTTTTACATGAAAATTCAAAACACATAAATGTTTGTATCTTTTTTTCAACACTTTTATCCTTTTTTTTGCCATGGAAATCAGAAGAAGCGATTTTTAGATTGCTATTTGTAATCTTGTCAAGTTGTGTACAATTTTGGAAATTAATTTTATAATCATATCTTTTTTGTTTATTTATGTTTTTGTTAGTTGAGCTGTGCCGCGCGACAAGTTACAAGTATATTTCTAGAAAGAAATATTTCCCGCATTTACGTAAGCCATCGATGATCGGAGGGGAAGCTGGCCATAGAGCATCGACGCCGTTGCATCTAGCGGCTTGCTTTCGGGTGGACAGTCTTAATTCTGCTTCTGAACGAGTCGCTTCGTCATTAGTTTTCTTCTGGTACATCGTATTCAGTGACGTCTCCATATTTCTTTCTTTTTTTCCGTCTCTGTTTCCTTCGACAGATTTAGCATTGCACGCATAATCACGACGTTAAAGCTGCACAGATCTATTATTTCCTCCTTATCAAGAGATATTCTTGAACGAAAAGAGAAAGTCACGACAAGTATTAAGATAATGTACTTAGTTTAATATTCGACAAGTTTTAGTTAGTTTGTTTACTTTGTTTGCAAGCGGAGTTTCTGCCTTGCTAATTGAACGATACCTGTTGGACTACAAGAAATCGATCAACGTGCACACTAGATTCTACGCAATGTACGTATTTATTTTATTCAATTCATACTTTTCAATATCCTCCTTTTTACAATTTTATGTCAAAGAGTTATGTCAAAGTTGGTGTCAATTTTATCTACCGATTGCATCATTGATGTGTTTAAGGTGTCGGAAATATGTTTAACAGATAATTATCCATTTTTTCAAATTTTTTTTAGAACTGGGATCAATGCTTTTTATTATCAGATTTTTCTAAATTTATGAGATTTATGATCAAGTTATCATAATTCACTATATTCGCTGTAATGCATAATAGAGCAGAAAACTATTATTAGTTACCTAAATCTCAACTAGTTGTTCGATTAATAATTACTGTTTCTATAATCGTACTGTTTTTGTATTCATACGTAGTGATTGAAGAAATAATTCCTTTTTAATGTCGTAAAAGTTTTATGTTGAAATACGTATATAAAAGTGCTGCAATGCTGTCAGTTTTCTAAGTTTCCTAGGAATGTCAAAACAGTCACAGTAATTGAACACACTGTACTCTGTACATATGTAACATATTAGTAATAGTAGTCGTAATAGTTTACTAGATTCTTTATGGAGTTACAAAACTTCCTGTTTACATCTTAACCTCACTTTATGCATAACTTCGTATTAAAAAATTATACATCGTACGTATCTTCACAGCTAAAATCCATATAGAGAACGAAAAGAATATACACCTTAGGTAAACTTTAAGCTATACAAAACTATATACACTTAGTTAAACGAATCAGAAATTTTTGCAATATCTACGAACCAGTATACTTAACCAGTATGAAACATATATATGGAAGTGAAACATATATATACACACACATACATATATATATATATATGGGAACGTAATAACGTTTTCGATAAAATTTAAATTTCTAATAAAGAAAAAAAAAATATATATATACATAATATTATATAAAATAATTTAAAAATACATATTAAAACTGTATAATTTTTTATCAAATTCCTGTGTTCCCTCCTTATTTATGATATTTTTTTAATATAAAAAATATCTATAATATGTTTCTAAAACTATTTAATAAAAATATTAATAGAAATTTAACAAAAATATTAATAGAAGTGTTCTTTACTTGTTAAGAATTTGCTTTCTTTAACATAATAATGCATTTTTAATAACTTAAAATTAATAATATTTTTAATTATTACAATTTTGCCACACGCATACTATACATATATTGCATCCTTAATCTTGTTGTTGGGATAAAAAAGATGTACGTTTATGCAATTAGAACAAAATTAGTTTTACATTTCTTCATTCAAATCAACAAGTGATTTGTAAACACAGATTAATTTTCCTTTTTTATTCCTTTTTTTCTCTTTTCTATAATTAATTAATATAATTAATTCTATATTTTAATTACTCTTTGATGATAATGCCATGAAACAATGTGTACAATTGCGTTGTAATGTTATTGAAAAGTATAAATAAAGTAACTTACATATTGTTTTACAAAAATATATTAGAATAATAGATATTTTATAGAGAATATCTTTTTATTTATTTTTTCGTTTTACTACGAAAATCAGAAAAGATTTCTATGATTTGAAAAAAGATATTATATCAATCTTTGGAAGTCTTTACCATGATAAATATTAAGACATAGTATTTATAATAGTGTCCATTGCTACTAGAACTACGAGCCGGCGGCTAAAGTATCAATCTATTGGGTTGGCAACTAATATACCAACGAAATCAAAATAAGAGCTATGCATATATTGTATAATACAAAGAAAAAAATTCACTTTTCTATAAATTCTATAAATCCATTCAAATATCGAAAGATGCATCGTTGTAAATCTGGGAATTTTTCATAAAAAGTTATAAAATAGCTCTTTTGATTATTATGGCCTGTATTTGTACAACACTCGTTACAAATTAAAATTGAAAGTTATCCAGTGTTCCCTTATATTTGATTTCGATAGATTTCAAGGAATTTCCTGTTGAAAACATGCCGAGTAGCAAAACCAGAATCGCTATAGTTGGTGGTGGAGTAGCTGGACTGGTGGTAGCTCGCCATACAGCCGCCAAATTGGACACTTACAGTCTTACGTTATTCGAGCAAACCGATCAAGTCGGTGGTACATGGATTTACACAGATGAAACCGATGTCGACAAGCATGGACTACCGGTTCATAGTAGTATGTATAAGAATCTAAGGTTAGTGTAACATTTCATTTGACATTCTAGTCGCCATTTCTCGCTTTACTTGTGGTAATTTAATGTTAATTACTTCATTGATGCACCCTTGACAGACCAAATCTATCAAATAAACCTCAGCATAGTTTGCCATTCAATGTCTTAGTATAATTACAATCTTTCAATTTATGCTAATTTCAAAATTAAATTTTCCAGGTAACTACTTAAATTTATAATATATTTTTAAATACAAATTTAAATTGTTAAGTTTTAATGTCAATTTGTAATCTCATATAATATACATATATATTGAAAGTTATTATTATATTATATTATATATATAAAATTATAATATACATTTATAAAGTTCACAAAGAAATAATAATTCCCGACACAGTCCAATGAGTGGTGGGCAATGTGGGTAATTTATGTTCACTATTCAACAATTTCTTTAGACTTTGCTAGGCAGCAGTGTGTAATGTGTAATGCTATGTCGAGTTTACATACCCTGCACCAGTAACATATGATAGTGGCACAACTCAAAAAATTTCAAATTTGCTTTTATTGAATATCTACACTATGTTTGTACTCTCATCATGTAAATATCTATAATCCCATCAGTTTTGATTCAGAGGGCAAGATTATTATTTATACTGTTATCAGTCTGGGTTTTTACATTACAGCAACATTGGCTCATCTTCAATTATTTTATGATGCCACAAGCGAAAGATAGTACTGCTTTCGAGAATAATAGCATATTTTGTGTAAAGTCAACCTTATAATATTGTTAAAATGTCTCACGAAGATTTCTTTATAAATTTTGAATCGCCTCTTCACTAAAATTCACGTTTTCTGAGTTTTGTTACTATGAAAAGCGAAGCAGCGATATGTATACGTCAAAAGACGGCATTTATAAGATTACATTTATTAGATAGTTAATGATTTAGATGTTATTATGTAGATATTATCATCCTTGATATTAGAACTGCAATAAATATAAATACTATATAGCCGTAATTGATACGTTCTGATATTAGTCAAAGAAATATATTTGCGTTATTAATTGAGGAGAAACGATAGTGAAAAATTACGATGTTGGTTAACGAAAAGTTGATACGCTTTTACCTCGCAAACATTACTATAACTTTCAAGTATTGTTACATTTTTACATTGGCTAGTAATGTAATGCCATTGAACTTGCAATAATTAAACTATATCCGCGTTAAAACTCATAACTTAATGGATAATATGAAAATATCTTTGATAGAATACAAAAAAGTTTCCGTTTATATCGTTTGCCAAACAACTTACCAAATGAAATCTTTCAATGCCATCGTTTTTCTGAATAAGATTACGTACAATTTCGCTGCAGTGTAAAATTATACCGTAGATGTTTTCGTATATTTTGGAGAAGTTTTTTTATATTTTGGATAAAAAGTGAAATAATTTCGGCAGGAAAAATAAATAAAAGATGAAAGAAGATAGAATGTCTGAGAAACAAAAAGTAAATAAAAGGTAGAAGGTAGAGTAAAACGTAAAAAGTAAAGTAAAAACTAAATAAAAAAGAAAGTGCAGAAAGTAGTTTACGAAGTGAAAAATAAATGAAAAGTAAAGAAAGTTAACTTTAACGTTAGGTAATGTAATAAAGTTAACGATAACTTTTAAGTACGCATAATATTGAAATTGAATCGTGCATAGATTACAAAATTAAACTACACTCAGATTGGAAAATAAAAAGATACCATTTTTATAGTATTTTTATAGTATTTGTTTCAATTTTTTTTATTGTTTCAATTAATTTTATATAGTTGGTGTGCAATACTATAAAAATTTCAATTAATTACTACAATATCATTGCAATGAAAAATGCGGTTATATAATATCTTAAATATGTAATAAAGTCAGTTTGAACAATTGTGCTTTATCTGTTTTGATATTTTAAATAATTAAGTAGTAATAACATATGAAATACTTAATGTACGTCATTGTCTTAGAAAAATATAAACAATCAAAATGTGTAAAAATTACGAATTATAATCTTTAGATATTACGTTGTAGAACTTTCTTGCTTAATTTTTCTAAATCTAATTTATTGCCGAAATGAATATTGTTGTTATAAAATACATATCAGTTTGAGCATATAATTACATAAGAAAACTTAATAACAAAGACTTACAATCTTTTAAAATATTAAAAATTTTAAAAAAAGTTTCTTAAACATAATACATCAACATAAAACAAGATATAATTAATAATGCATAAAATACAATAGAAGCGAGAGAAACAAAAATAAATAAGTGACTAGTGCATTTATAATAAAACAAATTAATAATAATCGTTATATTTTTTAATCTAATAGTAACGAATATCTACTGTTTTTACGCTCATTACAATACATTGTAAATCATAAAAATTATTATACATTGCTTGCATAATTAGTATTGAAAAATATCTTATTTAACATAAGAATACAAAATACTTAGAATTTACTGATAGAAATTGGAATAATTGCTTTTACAGGGAACGATTTCTAAAATGATGTTATTTGTACTGATCTTTTTATTTGTACTATACTATGCGACAATATACTATATTATGCTAATATATTATACGATACTAGAATGATAAAAAAATTCCATTTGAATGGAATAATCTGTCACAGTGGAATAGTTTAAATGGCAAAATACAGTAATTTCGGAATTGAATTCGAATGCAAAGCAAATATCGTTCATAATTTGGGTTATTCGATCAGCGATGCAAACACAGGATCATCAATCGTATTTGTTTTTACACCATTTATACAGTAATGATGGTTCTAGACAGTCTAGCTGGTTGCGATAAACTTTGCTGACACGCGATACACTTCTTGACATAGTAATGAGACAATCGCTTTGGTAAGCTGTTCCGGAAATTGTTAGAAATGAAATAAAAATATGTGATATTAATAAAGCAATAAAATATTAAGTGTATAGTTTGAACTTCTTACATACAAAATATGTTTTTCTGCTTGGTACTGAAATATTGCAATTTTGGTTTTAATGGTCTGTATTTATGAAAAAATTAAGAACCCTTGGCATATAGAAAATGACAAACTGGAAATGATTGAAAATTAAATTAAGTAAATTAGTTTCTATATTAATACAATAGATAGTAAATTTTAGAAAAGTAGTATAATAATAGGTGTTTGTATAACAAACAAAAAATGAAAGTTGTGAAATACATAGGAAACCTCGAGGATACATTTCTGAAGATAAGATTGGATGTTAGAATTACAATCGAAGAAGTTCACAACCCAATAAAATAGTTTTCTACTGATGTTCCTTTGGTAATATTACTTCAATGATTTTGCCATTATCGCGACTAATCAGTCGTTCCTTTCAGTTCATTCCGTTTAGAGTAATACTTAATCTAAACGTAACTATAAAAAGAAGTTATACCATGATTCAGACTTAACGAATCGAAAGGTCATATTCAAGTTTAGAGTTAACTACTAGAGTTACTAGAATAATTACTTCACAATTATGCATACAATTCGTTAGAAGAATATTTTACAGCTATTCTACGACTTCAATCGTATAAAATATTTATTTTACTTAATATTTAAACTAATAATTATAGTGAATAATAAATAAATTGGTTAATTAATTGATTTCTGTGTTTTATACAATACTTTAAAACAAACTCTGCATTAAAAAGAACAAGTCAACTTCAATGTTCTTTAATAGGATCACTGTCAATTGAATTTTTGTTATCATTTATGCTGTAATCAATGTAATGTGTTAATACTAATAAAAAACATATGTTATAACGTATTATGTACTGTACTATTTTACTGATAGAATAAGAATAGGAAAAGGAAATATTTTTGTATTTATTTTAATTAATTAATATAACATAAGTAAATAGCTATAACGCATGACATTCGAAAGCAAATGTTTCAAATTCTTCCCTTAATGTAGAATTTTATGATTTTCTCCTTTAGAGTTTCGATGAAATTCATATTTGCAAATATTAACAAATAATCTTCGCGTAAATTTTAGTTCTGTATTATAAAAATGTATATGTTTTATTTATAAATTATCACAAAAATGTCCTTCAAAATTTTGTGATTTTTAATGTACGTCTTATATCGATAATATTTGTATTGATACCATATGCATATCATAAAATTACCTGCTAGCTCGGATGACATAGTGTTGGCACAATGAATATGTCAAAGAAAAATTTGTTTATGAACAATTACATCTTACTATTTTTATGTCTGTATTTTGTATTTTAATTTTACTTTAAATAATTAATTTTTATCTAAAATGAAATTCGTATATATTTATCTTCTCGTCTTTTACTTTTCAAAATTGTGATTACTCTGATTTCAATAAATTCTTTTGTACAACTTAATCTACGTACCATTATTATTTACATATTAAAGATATTCTCTTGTAGAATGCGGCGATTTTAATTTCCATAGCAAAGTTCTTTCTTGTTAAAGTTATGACTCACATATACATTCGTAATGATTAATATTTGTACATTTTGACGATTGTTAAAGGTTAAGTCAGATGTGTATTGCGCATATAAAATTTGATAACATACGATAGTACGTACATATATGGGTCATATGTAATTACACGTATACAGTTTTCATGATTTTTGTTTTATTATAATTAGATTGATTCTTCGTCGATCTATATGGAATATAGAATTTATTGCAAGAAGACCCTAATAGGTTATGAAGATGGTAGGCTTGCAACAAATTATAACTAAACATATCCAAGTACCAAGTGATGAGAATGTTTCTTAAATAAGAGGAGAATTTTGTTATTCTTACATTCTTGACGGTTCTTACCTATCTTCTGGTAAATAAAGCGCGCCATCTAGGTTTCCTCTATAATCAGCGACTGTTTTACCAAGCATATCACTAACATTATCGACAAGGCAAATGTATGAACTTGGATTTATTTTTTGATTTTCTAGGGATTTTAGAAATCCCTACGCTTTAAAAATTCTGTATAATTGTTTAGTCATATCTTACTTAAAATATACTGGTATCATACGATCAAGTTCCTCATTAAAGAAGATATATACATTCAGCTTCTTATAATGACAACATAAATTCCTGTGATTTACATCAGGCGTCAATGATTATTTATAAATACAGTAGAATGCAGCACTAACACGTAGTTGTGATATTTTTGTACTATGATTGTTCAATCCACAATCGTTATCACAACTACGTATCAGTACTGCACAAAATAAATGTGCTGATACTGGAGGAAGATTGCTGATATTATTTTTTTATGCAAAGTTGTCAATGATCTCATTGACAGTCTTCTGGTACTTCAGCTTATTAATTTCAATGCTGTTTTCACATCCTTTACGCGATACTCCGGTCTTCGGTGTTGATTTCTGCATGAGTGATCTTACACTTATCGACCTAGTTAGAAAAAAATGCTAATGCAAATGGTATTCCTGACTGAATAGATCTCTTTCCTGGTTCTTTATATAAGTCCAGACGATCAACTTTGCATTTATTTTACACTTAATCAATTATTATTCATTAGTTTTCCTTCTTTACTTGAACATTTAACGCTTTTTTTTCTCTTTGCAACATGTTTGTAAATTACTAAATAAATAAGATAATATACGGAAGGTTTACTTATATTACATATTTTTAATTAATACACAAAAAAGGAAAATTACGTATCATCGATTAAGAATTAGGGAAATTATAAATTAGGGAACTTCTGAATTAAATTGTTGCATATTATAGTAATTTTACAATCGATTCAGGATCGAGAATGTAATAATTAAAAATAAAAGTAAACACTTAAAAATAATTGTTAAGTAATTATAAATTTTTAATGTTAAATAATTAATTACTTCTAAAAGATTTCATTTATTTTAGGATTAAATAATTTCTTTCATAAACTATCATAATATGTTACAGAACAAATCTTCCTCGGGAAATAATGCAAATACCTGATTTTCCAATGACACATGACGAAGGGCCATCATTTGTTCATCATAGCGTAATTCGAGAATACCTTTCGGATTATGTAAAACATTTTAATTTATATCCGCATATAAAGGTAACGAGGCAGATCAATCCTTAAATGACAAAATGACAAAATTTAATTTTAGTATCTCACATATATGTATGTTATCTTATTTTTAAAAGTATATTTTAAAGTATTAAGTAATTCATAAAGTTTAGTGTACCATAAAATAAATAATTTGCAATATAAATATTTGTACAGCAAATTATTAGTTATAAATTGTTGAAATTATAAATTGTTGTTGAAAAACTCCTTTTGTATTGTTTGCATTGTTCAATTAGGAACGGTGTCCAAATTTAGCATTTCATCATTTAGCAGAGATTCCAATTCAACTATGTATATATAATATAATTATAATATAAAAATATATAATTGGTATCTCTGTCAAATGATGAAATGCTAAATTTGGACACTGTTCCTAATTGAACAATGCAAACAATACAAAAGGAGTTTTTCAACAACAATTTATAATTTCAACAAGTTTATAACAAATATGAATAACAATATATAAAATGATAAAAGCTTTAAATATTGATTACCAGAAACATTATAGACTTACCCAATATAAAAATATTTAATTTTAAGTTTCGTATATTTGGTACTTTTACAAAAAATTAATTATATTATAAATTATATTTCAGTTAAATACAGTGGTAAAGCACGTGGAACCAGAAACTTTGAGAAACGGTCAAACAATCTGGATGGTCACGTACGAGGATTTGGAAAGCAAAGTAGAAACAACTAAAACGTTCGACGCCGTGGTCTTGTGTAATGGTCACTATACTGTAGGCCATATTCCACACATTCCAGGTATAGAAAGTTTCCCCGGCGAATCTATACATAGCCATCAGTACAGGGTACCGGAAGTGTACACTAGAAAAAGAGTTTGCATCCTTGGTGCCTCTTGGTCTGGTATCGATATCGCCATAGAAGTCTCGCAATACGCTGAAAAGGTACACGGAATTTCATTAAGTGTTACTTTGCCGTAGCTTGTTCTTATAAAATGCTATGCAATTATTTTTTTTTTGCAAATTGACATACAATAGTTTATTTATTCTAGTTTTGTTTCTAGCTTTAGACGCCTCAAGTAATATACAAGAGTTAAATTGAAAAGATTCCATACATATATTAAAAACTATTCTTGATGATTTATTCCTTTCCAAAGGAGAACTAGTTTTATTTTTGTTAAATATATTTAATTATTTTATAATAATATTTTATAATTTTGTAATTAATATTCATTATATCATAATATTATATATTAACAGTTGTGGGTGTTACCTGTGATTATATTATAATTGTCTCGACTGTATCCAATTAAATCAAGTGGATGTAAATCTCGTGACTAAATCAGATTAATATTCTTTATAAAAAGGAATATTGCTTTTCCTTGTTGGTGTTATTAATTTGAATCATGTAAATTATGGTTTAAGAAAACAATGGTTGTGGTATTTTAAAATAAGTGTCTTGCTAATAGAGATACAAAAACAGTCTTACTATAAGTAAAGCTTGTTTTGAATTTGATCTGCGTTGTTTTTGTTATGAATCTCCCAATTGTATCAATGCTGATACTTATGTGATTCTGTGTTTTTTAAGATTTCTCTGTATACATGCATAAGTTATTTACGACCATGATAGAAGGCATCGTCGTTCGCAAAAAATTATTCCTCATTATCAGTATCTACTAATTGAGTCGTGTTGTAATATGCAATTTGTTTGTTCTCAAATACAATATTAATTGCTTTGAGATTAATTAATCAAAAGTGATTTTTTTATTAATTGTATATATATATCTAAGCAAAATATTTTAAGAAATAGTTTCAAATTTAGCCCATTATATATTATATATATTACATATATTATTATTATATTACACTTAGCATACAGTGTAGTAAAATGATATTCAATTCATTCAAATAATGAAAAGATCATTTTCATGGTGTAAGTGATTTAGATAGAGTACAATATTTGAAAAATTGAAAATTCAAGTCTGCTTAAAATAAGCTTTTTCTGAATGCGTTTTCTTTATAACTACATTATTGAGAAACTTATCTATATTTTCACCAATTCAGGTATATTTAAGCCACAATCTACCGGAACCAGTTGATTCGAGAATGTCGAAAAACGTAGAACAGAGGCCTGGAATTCAATCGATTCAAGGAAACATATTCATCTTCCACGATGGTTCCACGGCTGAAGTAGACAACTTCATATATTGCACCGGTAAAATGACTTGATCTCCTTCGTACATATAAGTGATCGAGGTATCCCAAATTAATTATACATAAGTAAGTGGAAGTTTGTCAGGGCCCTGTCGAATTTTCATTTTTTAAGATATATTGAAATATTTGAAATTCTTCGTGTTTTTCTATTTTCTAAGTAAAATTAGATTATACAGATTGTTGCAAAATAATGATTAAATATTTGGAATAAAGATAGCACAAAAAATAGATAAAACTTCAGTTCTCTTCAGTTTCAAAATAATAAATTTCAATTAAGGATGGTTTTATAATAGTTCAATCTATATATCATACTTTATTTTTATCATAAATCATCAGATTTACCAATATATTCTAATATTAATTCCCACTCTTCCATTTGAGCTGATGTCTTTCTCTTAATAATTTAGTTTAATTAAATTATTTTATAAAATTTAATAAAATAAATTACTCCAACCTTATATATTTGTTTAGTCCCTCGGTAGGACCCTGACTTTCTCAACCGACCATTAATTGATACCTTTTAACGAAATCTTATGTTTTCAGGCTATAAATTTACGTATCCCTTTATGTCGACTAAAGTTGAGATGCGTACGGACAACAACCACGTCGAGCCGATTTACAAACACCTAATACATATGGATTATCCGAATTTATTCGTAATGGGCCTGCCTGGAATAGTAATTCCATTTCCTATGTTTCACCTGCAAGCTCAGTATATTTTAAGCATTCTTGAAAATCACATTAAGTTACCTTCTACTGAACAAATGCGTGAAGAATATCAGATGGAAAAGAAAGCTCTTCTCGACCTTGGAATTCCGGTATACATTTTATTAATTTGCATTTCTTAATATACATAATACCATTATACTTCCTTTTTTTTGCGATAAGGATTGAAAATCACTGCAATATATCTGTTAGGTAATATTTTAATCTTTATTTTTTATTTGCTTTGTATGTTACATGTGTTTTTAATCTCTTGAGTCATAAGATATCGAAAAACTTAGATATCGATTCAGGTCGAAGTGATATTTTTTAATCATCAACAGATTCAAAGTAACAGATTTTCATTTTCTACAGATATCATGAATAAAACCACTTTCATACATACATCAAATTAAATTAAATCATTAATTATCTGTTATTTACAATTTGTATTATTGTATTTTATTATCATTATTTACAAACCTCAAAGAAGGTATTATGTTATTTTACAATTCTGATAGATAATAACTAATCCATAACCATTCAAAACAATATGTCGTGATCAAATTTTCTCTTACATGGTACATGTCAATTTTAGAAACCATAATTAATAATTTTTAAATTAGTAAATAGTCCTGCAATAAGATGTAAGATTTTTGTTTCATTTTATACTATTTTCACAATAAGATTAACTTAGATAATATCTATAATTACAATGATATCGCAACTTACTATAACATAATATTGTTTTAATATCGAAAACACAATTAAGAAATAAAACAAATTAATACTTTTACAGCTAAGACATATCACCAAGCTGAAGGAACGGCAATGGGCGTATTACGACGAAATAGCTGCGGCTGCGAATATTGCAAGTTTCCCACCAGTAATCCGAAAAATTTACGATCACTCGAACCAAATGCGTGAATTGAATTTCACCACATACAAGAACTACCAATATCGCATAATTGACGATGAAAATTTCGTAGTGTGTTATTGTAAACCTTGTTAAGCCTTAAACGCGGAAATCAAGCAAGGATGTTCTAATTAATGAATGTTTTGCATAGAAATCGTTGAAAGTTCGCAATTACTTGGCGTTCAATGATATTTCTTGTGTTTTTTATTTTATTAAGCTCAAGATCACTTTAGCGTCTTTGTTTGTTTAGCACTGAAATACTAGCGCACTATGTCTACAGTCTAGATAAAACAAGTTAAAGAATGATAACGTTTCGCATACTTCTTTACGAAATAAAACGTGTGTCGAGACGAGAATGAACAGACATAGTTGCGAAACCGAACGCAGCAAACAAAGCTTAAGAGCGAATATTTGTTCTATAATGGTGTTTGATATATTTCAGTATCGTTTATATATTTGAGCGAAACTGCGAAACTTGTACGTATATGTGCATAAGGAACACGTCAATTGCACTATATCGTTACTTATATCAATTAAAAATTGAGGAATTTTGTGAAATTGTTAAAAGATCTTGCACATAAAGTAAAAATCTATGTTAGTATGTGGACTAACGGGTTAATTTACTATTATGACTTAAATCTCCTTATTAATTATATAATTATGTTATCTGACTTTAATTATTTGAGAATAATATATACCATTTTTTTAAATCTAAAATTAAGTTTTTGAAATTTGATATTATAACAATATTAGATTTAATCATTATTGATTCTTTAGAGAAATTTAAGGAACTTTGATTGGTGGTGTCAAGATTCATATTAAGTAACTTCAAACAAGAAACGAGTACAAGAAACAAAATATAAACAATAAATTAATCTGGGAACAATGAATGAAATAAAACGAAAATCTCTTATCTATCTGCATCTTTATCTCTTCTCTATATAACTGTTCGGCTACGGCTTTGTTTTTTAGTTATTGACAATTAAAAATTAGCCGAAATATCCCCGTGCGTGAGCCTTACACATACGAAAGTAGATCAGCCTAAGCAGCATGTTTTGTAAAAAGAATCATAGATTAAGCATTATACTTGTCTATTCATTAAAATCTATAAAAGCATATCGAAAACCGTTTTATGGAATTTTCGAATAGAGAAGATTAATATTTTCTCTAATCGTTTGCCTCCATAAACAATTAATAAATAATTGCACATATAAACAATGTTTATACAAATTTCATACACGCACCACAACCGCCCCGTCCGCGAGTATTTACAGAAAAATCGCATGCGCATCAAGTATTCTTGAAATGCTACTAAATGTGGTCGATACCTGTTTGCATACAAATTACTAATCACTGTATATTACAATGTTCATATACATACACATGAAATAAAATATGAAGAAACCAAAATAAACTACAAAAAATATTGTTTAAATTTATGCTCGCAGGATTAATAAAGGTTTTATGGAGTGATGTGTAATAATGCAAATTAAGATATAGCCAAATTAAGAGTTATATTTATCGCGTTGAAAAGCTCTTTTACGTTTTCGTTTTCGTTGCCGAAATGATACTACGCTTGCAAAATACTTCTAACCATTTTTAAACACATCTGTTGTGTTACCTGTTCGTTCTCTTAATAGCATTACTTTGCTGTTGAAAGAACAGATCTGAGATATCGTGACTCTCTCTGGATAATTTCGAAAAAATTATACAAAGAAAACAAAAGCGTTGGCAAAGAACATTGTAATTCTTTTTCTAAATGAGAACTTTCCACTATTACCTTGTTACGTAATATGTTTTAGCGATTTTAGAAATTTGATAAGAGGGTAAAACAGTTCTGGAAGGACAGAAATATTTCAACAGCCAAAGAGAAACATTAGAATTGTATAAACATAAAATTGGAGTTAATTATTGATTTGATATATGTTTAGGTTATTCTACTATATATCTTTTTGGGGCCTTTTCATTTTTAATTCTCTGAACTTTTACATTTCCTTTATTTTTGTATTCTTTGTTGATTTTTTAATCTCTTTTATGTAGTGCCAACGCGAGTGATTTGGATGTATAGTGTGTGTAGTGTGCACGGTGTATGTTGTATGTATCGTGCGTATTGTGTACCTTGTTTGCAAGAAAACAGTTTCTATATTGAATATTTACTGTAATATAAAACAATTACTATTTTCTGAGCCTGAATAATACTTTCAGTACATGTGTGAAATTTGTGTAAAAATTGTTTATATCTGATTTTATTTATTAATTATTTAAGCAGGCAAAGAACGAAAGAAAACATTACTCCTGTCAACTCGAAAATTCCATGAGGCGGTTTTCGTTATGTTGTTACAGATTTTAACGCGTAGGCAGGTTTAATGTTTAATCTACGATTTTTCTTATGAAACGTTGTGCAGGATAGTTTACGTCTGCAAATGCCACAATCTTCTTCTCTACAACTTGTACAGCAAGTTGTTGAGGCAAGTTAATGGCCGTATATCGTTGTTCAGCCCGCTGCTCAGGCTGATCTACTTTCGTTCGTGTAAGGAGGTTTAGTTCGTGTAGGCGGATATTTTCTCTATTTGTTCATGGATATTTCGGTTAACTTTGTCAATAATTAAAAAACAAAGCCGAAAACGCAATTTTGTTATTCTTGATTTTCATCTTATTTTAGCTTTAAGAATCACTCCTTACATTTTTTACATCTGTAGGCGTTTCATATATTGTATATTATTTCAAATGTACAATGGGGAACTTATTTTTAACTACCATTTGTTTTCGATTTAGCAAATTTAATATATACTCAGTGAATATAAAACGAACTAAATTATCTCTACGCACGTAAAAATTGTTATTACTATAAATAATTGCATATTATGCTTTTGTTTCTGACATCCAAACTTAAACATTGAAAACGGAAAGGATACGTTACGAATATATTCATTCTTTCCGCAAAGAAAACGGTTAAAGCGCATTTCTCGAATATCGTTGCGACGACGATGATGATCGTGCCACTACATATTAAGTAGTAAGAAAAGAACTGTAGTATGAGAACTCGGTACGCTGTAGAGCATTAACCTCAATGAGTTTTTATAACCTAGAATTTGTCTTCCGTATCGTATCCAATAATATTATTCGAAGTGATCGATACAGTGCTGTTAAGTTTTTTCGCAAATTTGAGCGGTGCTCTCAGATCCATAAAATGTTTAGTTGTCGCTGATCAGCCAAATTACAGCTCGTATCGGCAATGTCGTGACTACGGTGCAATAGCAACTCAACAAGATATTACAGTGTACTTAATGATTTTGCACTAAATCTTGGCAACGCTTTGCAAGATTACGGACGGCTGAAAAAATTATTACAGCACATTGTGATTTATCACGATGGCGCTGGGGAGGACCAAGTACGTATTCGATCATAAAGTGGAACGTAAGAAGACCAAGCTAAACAGTATTTACGGAGGAACTTCTGCACCTAATGCAAATAATGTTTGCAATAGTTATCAAGCGAATTAATTTCTTTAAAAACTTCTTATTTTCAATAGAATCATCGATAGAATTAATACTCGTATATTGATTCATATATTCAATAGAATCTAGAGGTAACAAAACACCAGGTACTTACAATAATCGATGGTGTCACTTATAATTAATCTATTCTTTTCTCGTATCTCACTTTAAAGAGTGGGACGAAGTGCAATGACATCTGCGCATACAGGCTACTGCGTAAACGTAAAGTGCACGAAATGATTATGTTTCTTTATTATACTGTTTACTTACATTACTTACTTGGGGCGTTTTAAGGTTATAATCACAGCCAATAAACGAATAATATTTAATACTGTATAGCGACTGATCAAATTATTATTACAGTCACAGTGCGTTGATTTCTGGTCACTGCACGTGCACGATAGCTCCTACTTTGGATTTTAATCCGCTGTGTCAAATTCGACATGAGATAGAAACTGTAGAAAGTGTGGTTATCTATTATTTATAATATATATAGTACACATGTCCCCTTAACTCGCTTTTTGTTTGTCATTTCGCACGATAACAAAGATAATCGGAAAAGGCATAGTTTTTTATATTCAGTATGTCCATTTTAAATGAGCACACGTGATTATCTCTGTAAATACCAAAAATGTGGAAAATGTTTCAGATGGGGGTTATTGATGGACTACATGGGGGAACTTAATGAGATATTTTCATTCTTTTTACATTCTTATTTAAAGAAATTTAAGTGCCAATGTAATTTTTTTAAATGTAACATATATACACTTTTTCATAATCTATACGATGCAATATTTAATTTTCTACAAAAATGAAGATACTTAAAGTTGAAAAATTATTAATCTAAAAAATATTTTAACTTCAATCTTGTAAAACTTATCGTATGAAAAACAAGGAAAACATAAACACGAAAGCACTGTGTTGCCTTTCCTTGTCTTTTAATACCTCAATCCTTTGTTCTACCCGCTAACTCCCGATTACTCGGACCACAATAAACAAGAAGGTCGGTCACGCGTCGAGTCATTTAGCTGTGTAGTCGTGTGCTCAAACTTATGACATGTATTATGACACTTATATTTCTGCGCAACGAAAGGAATTGTGAAATGATAAACACGTTTGGGCACAACTAATACTTTTAAGATGTCTGGGAAGTAATTATGATCGATTCATCAGTGAAAAATAATTTATTATTTGAAAGTGTATCTATCAATGACAATGTATCAGTAACAATTTGTAAATTTATACTTAGTTTAAATTAATAATGCTTTCAGAAAACTCGTAGAAAATTAGTAATCTTTAACTGTGTGATATTTTTCGAAACAATGAAACACAATAGGAAACACAATATCGATCACTATCATTATCAGAAGGATCTACCAAATCACTATCAGCAATAATAACATACTTCTCATTACTATCATCAATTTTAGATTTTCTATTTACTGACATGGTAGGTATAAGTGTCGTTTACTTCTTTTAAGGAATTATAACCTAAATGTGCGAACGTGACAAAAAATTACATGTAACTAAAGTAAAAAAATATCGAGAACAACTAAACCACGAGTCTGACACGTGTTGTTTACGTTGGTCTTGAATGAAGTACCACGAATCAGGCTCGTGCTTATTATTTTTGGCCCAAATTTCTTACCACGAGTCTCACTCGTTGCAGGACAAAGGGTAAATAAGATTAAAGTTACAATATCTTTTAAATCAATCATTTTTCTTAACTCAATTCATAACTTATATATAACTGCTCTACAGATATTTCGGGTGAGGATATCGAAATGGAAAATACCGTCAGCGAGCGATAGAAACTATTTAACCAAACAAGAGAAGAACAACTATTGATCCGGAAGATGCAAGTACGAAAATAAGACATAAGAATAAAAATGTAAAATCTAATTACAAGTGGTTAGAAGGCCCGCAACCAGCAATAAAAAATATTGCAAAATCTAAATGATGAAGATATAGAAGGAACTAATTCTTTAGTGATTACACCTCCACTTTTTTTTCATAGAAAATCCTAATATTGACCCACTAATAAAAACACTAAACAAGCTTATAAGACCCAAGTAATTTTTAATGAAATAATTAAAAGGTAAACAAATCAAACTGCAAAAATTCACTTCAGATACATACAGTTATTGAAGCATTTGAAATAAAAAATTCAAATTATTATACTTATCAACCAAAGACTGAAAAGAAATTTAAGATAGTGATAAAGGGACTACACACAAAACTTGGCACAAAATATATAATATATAATAAATATATAAGGCAGACCTAATGAAAAAAGGACATAACATAAGTAATATAATTAAACTGGTCAAGAACAGCACATCGACACCACTACCAATATTCCTTATAGAACTTCAACGAGCCAAAAACAACAAAGTATTTTTATTATGTAGCGGCAGTAAATTTTCCAACGGTTTCTGTCCCGTGGCTTGCTACACAAAGACCCTATTTTTCAGATAAGATGATTGCTAGATGTCGATACATCCTCACGGAATATTTTCAGCTAGCCTAAGGACCTGCTATAAATCTTAGGATTTATTTAGCTAAGGTTCTCCAAAGGAACAAACAGTCTTTCTCTTAGCAGTCCCTAAATCTATCACTTACTACGGGAAGATACGAGAAATCTGCTTTTCTCACGTACGATGCTTCCCGTTAGCAACTTTCTTTCAAGGGCAGTTAGCATTCTTTTCCAACCACCAACACAAAATTAACCAATTAACAACGGCGTCCATTTCCCTCACTTTTCGAACCAAGGCTTTCTTCGACGAATCCGATAATCGCATCCTTAGATACACTACATACACAGTTTTCCTTCGCGGCATTGTCGTGACGGAAAGTCAGTCGTTACATATCAGTCCAAAACAATAGTTGGTAGTTCGTAATAATTGATCAGAGTTCCTCGACATCTTTAGCAATCATCATCCGAACTTATATTGCGCATCAAAACACATCGACCAGAAGTCGAACTTGTAATTGCGAATCGCGAACCGCTAATATAATAATCGCGAGTTCTACGCTAAGTGTACACATTGAATATATATTAATAAATGTCTATTGTAACATAAATGTTTCTTCCTTTCACTATCACGATCCATCACCTTAACTACAAAGGTTCTATTGCTTAGGTATGATTTGAGTAAGTGGTGGATTTGTTCCGGGAAGTGTTTTTTGATTGCTTGTAAGAGGCTTTCACGGTTCACTTTGTCAAATGTTTTTTCAATGTCCATGAAGAGGGTTGTATAACATTGTTTCTTTTCTATTGTTAGTAAAATTTCGTTGACGAGCCTGTGCATTTGCTCTATCGTGGAGTGTTTGTTTCTGAATTCAAATTGGTGATCTGGTATTAATTTTTCTTTCTTTATTGTTGGTTTTAGGCGATCGTATATATTTTCTCTAGTATTTTGAAAAACACAGGAATTAGTAATATTGGTTTGTAAGCGTTAACACTATATCATGAATGAAATCAGGATCAGAGTCAGGGTTAGAGTTAGAGATAAAAGAAAGAAGGAATCGGCAAAAATTTTGATTGCCGTCTTCACAGCTCTATGCAAGGGTAATTTCACCTATCAGGTATGACGCAGATATTCGCCGGTCATGGTAACTTCGGTACCTGCCTATATCGCCACTTTGCGATGCAGTTCTACCTGAGTAGCTGAGCTGAGCGAAAGTGTGAATCAGTGCCTCCGTAAGTGCGACAAGTGAGAAAACAAAGTGATACAAGTCACAACCAATCGCTAAATAAGCAAAACAATGCAACAAATACCACCAATTAGGATACTAAACAACGGCGAAACATACATTATAAACAGTGCGGTAGATAAAACAAACCCAATCCTACCAACAAACGAAGAACACGATTGTTCAGTTACAAAGGGAACAGACATGGAAACCACAGAAAATACTAGAAAAATACTAGAAAAAATAATATACGCCCGACTAAAACCAATAATAGAGAAGGAAAAATTAATACCAGATCACTAATTCGGATTCAGAAACAAACATTCCACTATACAGCAAATGTACAGACTTGTTAATGAAATAATACTAGCATTAGAAAACAAACAATACTGTACAGCCCTCTTTATGGACATAGAGAAAGCATTTGACAAAATAAACCACGAAAGCCTACTACAAACAATCAAGAAACAATTTCCGGAGCAAATATAGCAATTAATAAAATCATATCTAAGCAACAGAACCTTCGTAATAAAAATCAAAGACGAATACTCAGAAGTCAAAGACATCAAGGCAGGGGTCCCGCAAGGAAGCGTCTTAGGACCAATACTATACACACTCTACACGGCCAACATACCAACAACTACAAATAGCGAAATACTGACATTCGCGGACGACACAGCTGTACTAGTCAGGCACACTAACCCAGTAACAGCAGTCGCAATATTACAAAAACATATCACAAAAATAGAAAAGTGGCTACAAGCAAAAGAAATCAAAGCTAACCCTAATAAATGCAACCACATCACATTCACACTGCGAAAACAGATACCACCAAACATCTTCCTGAATGGCACGCAAATAATACAAACTAGGCACGTCAAATACCTAGAGCTACACATAGATTCACAACTCACGTGGAAACAGCATATCAAATCAATAATAAACAAAATACAGACAGCAAGGAGACAAATGTACTGGCTAACAAGTCGAAAATCCATATGAAGCACTGAAAACAAATTACGAATATACAAATCAATCATAAAACCAATCTGGACATACGAAATCCCGCTATGGGGAACAGCAGCAATGAGCCATATAACCAAAATCGAAACCATGCAAGCAAAAATTCTTAGAACGATAGTAAACGCCCCATGGTACGTTAGAAACGAGGACATTCGGAAAGACCTGGGAATACCAACGGTCAAGGAGGAGATTTGCAAGTAGGTACAGAGAAAGAATAGGAACGCACCCGAACCGGCTGGCAGCGACAACGATCAACACAACAAACATAGCAAGAAGACTAAAAAGGAAACACCCGACAGACCTCACAAAGTATATAACCTAGCAAACACGAAGATGGTACCCCGCTGGGGCTAGCCATCCACATGCTATATTTTATTTTTGTTTTTTTTTCTCTTCCATCCAGATATAATACTTTACCAAATGTTCTTCTGGATAAATTGTAAAAATTCAAATAAATAAAAAAAAAAAAAGAAAAAAAAAATTTTGCGATGCAGAGTGTGGAATAGGATCTCTGGCTGCAATGTTCGACAGTTAGAGATCATGGAAGGCAATAGCCTCCCTTTTAGCAACGCGTTTTCTTTTTTTTTTTTTTATTGTTATTATCAGTTATTGTTTACCTGGAATTGTTCCCACTGAATTACGCCACATTCTCTACTTTTATAAAGTACAGTATATAATAAAATATACCAATTTAGTAGTGTTAAAATTAATTAAAAAGTTGCACTATCAGTTATTACTAAATAAAGTTATAATGGAACGATACCACGAACGAAGATAGGATTGTGAAACGAAATAATGAAAAAGGATAGTTTAATTTAGTAAGAAAAAGACTGCCTGATATTTTTATTGAAGTTGTACAGAACTGTAAGAGGTTTACAAACTGCTATAAAGTTGAAAAGCTGAAAGATTTTTCTAACAAAAGTTGCCTTGTAGTTTCTCGTAAATAATTAAATATAATAAAATTATTATTACAAATTTTTTAAAAATATTTGTAATTTCTTACAGTATCTATACTATATTATTTTAAACCGAAATTTTATTATAGAAAAGAATGATTTATAGAAAAGAAGGTAAAACAACCAATTTGCATATAAATTAATCTTTTTTATTTCATTTCTGCATATATGAAATAGAATATTAGATAGACTTCTATTCAACGAAAAGAAATTTTTGTGAAAATAATTGAATAATAGTCAGAGTAATAGTCCTTTTATATCGTCTCCAGAGAAATTATTTTTTTTTATCTCTTTAACAATCATCTAGTTCAACACATTTTTGGTACTCGTTTCTAACATATCCATCTATACACTCACAGCCTGGAACGCATTGCTAAAATATAAAATAATATTTAATCTATTGTTGTATTCGATACAAGTAACTTATGATTAAATAACTATTGGTATGTAGTACTGCAGTATTATTTTATGCTATACGAAATAATAATATGTGTAACACATTTTCGATAGAGTTTAAATACCAACCACTGTGCAAATTCCAGGATTAGGATCCTCGCAAGTTAGCGGGCAGGCGGTACCGCAGTCATTCCACACTTCGTTGGCTGGACAGCTCGCCTGGGTTACTGTTTTCATTTGTTAAATGATATTAGAAAATTTTAAACTTGTTAAATAAATGAATCTTTTCAAGTTTATAATACTAGAAATGAATATTTTTAATTTAAAATTAATATTCTCTGATAAATGTCTCAGACTTGATGTTGAACACTACTCATTTGTTAAATGATATTAGAGATTTGTAAACTTGTTAAATAAATAAATCTTTTGAAGTTTATAGTACTAGAAATTAATATTTTTAATTTAAAATTAATATTCTCTCATAAATGTCTCAGATTCGATGTTGAACACTACTCTTACAAGAAATTTTCCACAGTCTGCTACACGCTTATCTAAATATTTATACGATATTCAAAGGTTATGTAAAATAACTATATATAAGCAAGATTCAAAAAATACTTTAGAGACAGTTATGAGTTGACAAAGTATATATTACAAATAAAGTTCTAAAATTGCGAATGTTATTTAAATGAAACAATATCTTAAATTAGAAAAAAAATTGCTAAAGATTGTAAAACGAATGCAATTCTGATTGATGATTCATTTAGAACGAATTCGATAATAAATTTACGTGTGCCTAACTTTATGTATGTAATTTTGTTTCTCTTATCCTACAGTTCTATTTAGGTTATTTGGCAACAAGAAATGTAAATTTTGTTTGTTTGCATCAATAATAAATATTAAAATTCTAAATAGAATAACAAATATTATCTATCCAGTATATTCTTTAATAAAACTATACAACGCTACTTAAGATACTTTCTTCACTGAATGTAGGTATTTCCAATAAAATGCAGAATTTTTTTCCCAAAATACACAGAATAATTTACTTATAATTCTCAATGAGAATTGATTGTAAAATTCTTCCGAAAGAAAAAAAAAAAAAAAAAAAAAAGAAAATACACACAACGAAACGTTTTACATGTGTACATGCAAACAAGTTAAATAATTATTCAAAGTAGATACTTACAAACAAAATAGGTTGCCATGATGACGAACAAAGCCAAAAGGAAGCGATACATTTTTGATTATATGTATGTTATTCGTTGGATGGTGTGACTGAATGTAATAAACATTTAGTCCGTGGCTGCTTTTATATAACCTGAAATAATCTGTTTACCTTTTTATATTTGGTATTGTTTACATAAGATTTATATGGTGACGAACAATACGACGTGAAAGAATGAATAACAGATTAAAAACAGATTGCTTGCATTTTATCAGCATTTTGCTGTATTAACATATATTGACATTTTTTCGTGCTGTTTTATTATTTGTGTAATTACTTTTTATTGTAGTTACTTCCTTACAACTATTGGGTTGGCAACTAAGTGATTGCGGATTTTGTCATTAGGTGGTATTGACAAAATCCGCAATCACTTAGTTGCCAACCCAATAATACGTCATTCATTCAAGAAATATGTTTCGTTTTCTAAATTCTGTTAAAATGAAAAGCAAAATGGGTTTATTTGAGGGGGTGTCCTGAATTATAATGTTCTAAAACAGCGTCTTTTTGTGATTTTTTTTAGAAGGGAAAGAAAAAAATGAAGTTATTGAAGTTTGAGGTATGGTTTTATATATATTTAACGAATGCAAAAAAATTTTTTTTAAAGTAAAATAAAAATTATAACAGATTTCTAAGCCTATTTTAAGGGCTTTTATTTTCAATCGGCGTGAAAGATCCACCTCGTACTTCTTGACTGAAACGAAAAACCAAAAAAGAATTAAATTGTTATTTATTTTTCTACTCGATGAACTAAAAAAGTTCGTCAAAAAGTTTATTTAAATAATTGTTATAGCACCTTGAAGTTTATTTTTTCTTTTTAAAAAACACATTTTTTCTTTAAACCCGCCAAAATTTTTAATTTCACACTATTTTCTGCCTTTTTTTTTAGTTCATCGGGAAGAAAAATATATAATAATTTAATCTTTTTTGGTTTTTCGTTTCAGTCAAGAATTACGAGGTGGATCTTTCACGCCGATTGAAAACTGCAGCCCATGAAATAGACTTAGAAATCTGTTATAATTTTTATTTTACTTTAGAAAAAATTTTTTTGCATTCGTTAAATATATATAAAACCATACTTCAAAATTCAATAACTTCATTTCTTTCTTCCCCTTCTAAAGAAAATCACAAAAAGACTCTGTTTTAGAACATTCTAATTCAGGACACCCCTTTAACACATCTACAGAAATACGAAAGAAGCAGAAATATTTAGTTAATTCCGATAGATTTCACAATATATATTAATTCATAGATAATCATGAAAAATGATTATCTATTTCAGGTGATGATAAAAGAATTACACCCAAAACTTTTTTTTTATTTGGTAGACTTTTACAATCAATTCTCATTGAGAATTATAAGTAAATTAAACACCCAAAACTTAGCATAGAATATATCAAAACAAATCTGTTGGAAAGGAGACACAAGCTATGCAACATAATTTACTTCAGCAAAAGTGTCGCATTAATACCATTGTCAATGTTTCTCACTGAACTTGAATAAGACAAAAACAACAAGGAAATTTATGATACCAATGTGGTATGCGATACGTTCATAAAAGTAGAAACGCCAAGAGCTAACAATAATATTCCACAGTGTGTGAACGACATGGACGCACGAAAAATTATTGTAATAAATTACCGACTCGTGTCAAATGTTCAGATATGTATCTCTCGATTAATTGCTCATATGTAAAAAAATAAAAAAGGTAATCTGTGCAAATTACAGAAACAATCATCCGGCAAGCTACAAATGTCGGATTGTAAGGCAGGAGCTGCAAAAAAAATTATTTTTTCTAATTATCACCAGACATGCTGTAAAGCAAATAATAATATAAATGGATTCTAAAAATTTTTAAATGCACAAGAACCAAATATCGACTGCATTAACAAGTAACAAATCTTAAGCAAAAATGATAAAAGAAAGCAGTAATTAAAAACTAAAAAAAAAAAAAAAACAACAACAGAAAAGACCTGAATACGATATAATAACAGCAAAAGTATTAAAAGAAATTCCGGACAAAGGAGTAAGATTTTTATTTTCAGGCTAGGGAATTTTCCACAGATATGGAAATGTGCAGAGATAGTGTTATAAAAAGCAAATAAGAATTTAAAACCACCATCCGCTTATAAGCAGTATCTTTCCTTCCAATTATATCTATATTGTATTTTGGCTTTTCCTTGAAACTGTTAATCGTATGTTGTGTCATGTCGAGTCGCTACTTAACCAGGATTATTTTTTCAACCATTATTTAAGAACGCATGACTTTAAGCCAGACATAAATGTTGAACGAGAGGAAGACCAGAGACACCCCCAGCAGCGTTAGACTTTTAACCTTTCTTATTTTTTCCCACTCAGGAATTTTACAAAAACTCTTCAAACCATCCCATAACCAGCTATCGATGCGACAAGCCAACTTTCTTTTTCTAGAAATTCTCCGCCAACCACGAATACATACAAAAAACTACGGCAACAGAAACCCGGTGTGTGTTAAATGCGCAAAAAAGCATTTAACAATGAACTGCCCATACACGGGAAAAATAAACGATGTAAAGTGCTACAATTGCAGTGGAAACCACCCAGCTAGCTGCAAAGGCTGTACAGTCAGAAAACAACTTCAACGCAAACTCTTTCCGCCACTTCGAAGCAGGACATACAATAACTATCACACACAACAGGATAGCGCAGAAACTGAGACACCAACAAACGTACAGCACGTAATGAATATCAACCACAATAATACTAATACCTCTGGTAGCCGAAGCTATGCGCAAGTAACCAAACAAACAACATCCCTAGACAACCAAAACCAGAACAATAACACCAATGACGCTACAGAAATCAAAGAACTACTAAAGCAATCCACCAAAAACACTGAAATGCTAACAAAAATGATAAGCGAACAAAATGCAGTCCTCAGACAGCAAACGCAACAAATCACAACCATGTTACGACTTCAAACCAGCTGGTTGCTGAAACAAATAAAACCAAAATAGAAAGAAGACTGAAGAGGAAGCATCCCGCAGACCTCGCAATAGAGATGCAATAGGAAACCTAGAAGATGGAACCCCACTGGGGGTAACCATCCACATGCTTTATTTATTTATTTTTATTTATTTTTTTTATTTTTTTATTTTTTTTATTCTTTTATTCTCTAAGCTATAACATTTTACCAAATGTCCTTCTGGACAAATTGTAAAAATTTAACAAACAATCAATAAAAAAAAAAAAAACTTTGTTCACTTTGACATATGTTGTCAAGGACATTTTCCTGAGCAATTTCTAGAAGATTTTAGCTATCACGCGTTATTCCTTAAGAAATTATCAACAAAGAAATATTTATAAAAAACAATGTATAGTATGTATTTATGTATAGTAGAGAAACACTGTTCTCGTTGTTCGCTCTATTCGCCTGTAAAAAAGCTAGTCCAACCTCATACCAGTTTCATATGCGAGTGAACAAGAAATTTTTAGAAAAGTTTTTTTTAGCAGAAAGTTAGAGAAGCCGCTTCGCTCGCATAAGGAACATTGGGTTGGAATAGATTTTTATGGACAAAGTGGAACGACCAACATATGTGATACTCCTTTCAAATAAAAACTAGGAAATAAACGCGTACGTTCGTGTTTGCAATTCACAGTCACATATATTTTTATATAGGCAGAATGTAATGTACAAGGTATCAAAAAATTATTTGTCATTGCTTTTGGGAGAGGGGTGTAATGCTAAACCTTCAAATCGGCAGAGATCTGTTAAAAAAATGATTCGCAAAACTGATTTTGGGCGTGACTTTCGAGATCAAATTTTTTTACTGCGTCATATAGTACTTATCACGAGGAACAAATGTCTCAAAGGAATCATGGTTTGAAAATGATCTGTTCATTTGAAAAAAATGTTTAAGGTTCCATTAGCCCTTAAACTAATTTTGTTGAGGCCATGCTCCGAGGGCCCCGGGAGTTTAACGCTGTCCGCGCCTACTGCGAGGAGGTTATGCAGAGAAAGGAGCGGGCAGAGAGGGACCGGAAGAGAAGAGCCAATCCCAGTAGATCGTCGCATCAACGTCGCAGGGGCTCCGTGCGACGCAGGGGCGCGGCGCCGCCGTCGCTGCCCCGGGTGCGTCAGATTAGGGGACGTGGCGCTAGGAGGAGTGGTTCCCCCTAGCTTTCCAACTCAAGCCGGGACGCCTCCCTAGACAACTACAACGGCAGGGAGATAGACGACGAGGTTGCACTCGGTAGTGATTCGCAGAGACCCCGGGTGCACCTCTGAACGTCGGGATGACCACCGTGGGGTTTTAGTCGGTAGGAGTCCGACACTACACGGTCGTTGCTACGCAGCGCCGAGTGTCCATGAGGATTTCCCCACGATAAAAAAAAAAAAAAAAAAAAAAAAGCCCTTAAACTAATTTTACTATTATATGGCGATAATATATTACAAATAAAAGACAATACAAGCACAAAAAAATAAATAATATAATAATGATACGATATTATTATCGTATTAATACAAAATTAATAATATGAATATAATAATAAGTAATAAAGTTTAGAAAGCGTGCTATTTACAGAATCGATGGGAATTATTCTTTGCTCCGTATATTGACAAGAATCAATGGAAGATCACAGCGTGAAGTAGAAGTTTCAGATAGTCGTGATTGGGGTTAGGTTGATTTCCATTCGACGGTCGTTGTATACATTGACGTAAGAAAGAACAAGTGTCGTTTGTGCAGTGCGTGTATAGATCTATTGATGTATTTGCAAAGAATAACTCGACGAGTAGAAATTTCACAAGAGGCAATAAGAAAAATAATACGTGAAGAAGGTCTATGTTTTTATATGGTTCATATAATGCAAGAACTTTGTAGGATAGATTATTTCGTTCGATGATAATTTTGTTGCTGGACGTTAAAGAAACTAAAACACAATCCACACTGTCTTCAAGATATTTTGTTTACGAATGAGAGCAATTCTTTTGGCCGCAACATTCTTAATCACCGGTATGCCAAAATTATGGCGTATCAGAATCCTGTCATCATGACACAGAGATTTAATCAAGACCGCTTTGACAGGCTCGATCTATTCCATATCTGACTCTAGCACAAATAAAGATACTTTGAAAATTGAACTAATTGAAGTCACATGTCCACAAGTAAGTAGGTATTGGCATTGATCTTTTTTTTGTATCGTATCTGAATTTAAAATATGAACAAAATCAGTTTAAGGATTAAGGAAACTTTAAATACCTTTTTCTAAGAGAACAGATTTTTGTTCCGTGATAAAGTATCATAGTATACTTTGCAATAGCAAAAAATTTGACCCTGTTAATCATGTTCAGGAAATTTTGCGGTCCACTTTTTTGACATGTAAATTTTTTAACACGCTGTACATAGTAGTAGTAATATGTTTCTGTTAATAAATTTTTAAGGACTAACGAGTGATGGCTAAAAGCTTCTGGAAGTTAATCAGGACTATGTCCTTGTAAACACATATCAAGACCCAAGGTATTGGTGCTGTCTTCCCTTTGTTAGTATTTATTTGACTATATAATTGTATTAGGTTGTCCGAAAAGTTTCTTTCGTTTTATAAGGAAATAATGTATGCACAACATTTTGTTATTTTATCGAATTACGTATGATCCATTTTGTTCTATCAAGATAAAGATTACAACGTTCGATAGATTAGGTTTCATGTTTGTATAAAGATGAGTTGTTGTGGAAGACGTGTCTGTAAAAGAAAGACACTTTCGGACGACCTAATATATATGTACTATTTGATCCGCTTCATTGTGATTTCGGCCTATTTTCGAGAAGAAAAGGGGAAATGTAACCAATGCAATGTTTCCCTCCTTTTTATCTATGTACTTTTGTGTTTCATCTAAAAATTATGTTAAAATTTGCTTGGCACATGTTTTCGCTCTCATAAAAATTCAGTCGGGTAATAATAACTCCATTTGATTTTAGGATTGAGTTCGACTCTATTTTATTTTGAATTTCTTTAATTTCCTTATAAGATCTCGAATATATTGCTGGTCCGTGATTAAATATTGCTTTTGTGGCGACACACGAGTCATAGGACGAAGCGAAGGGAGAGCGACTCATGTCGTTGTTTTGTCTCGGGACATTGACACCGCCTTGACACATGAAACGCAATGATAAACAAACTCCGGGCAAAACAATGTCGTCGCTACGTGCAATCGTCGATGAAACATGAGTTCGAATTTTCTGACTCTCCCCAGTATAAATAAGCGGACACGAGCGCGAGCGCTAGTTAGTTACGAATAATTTCGAGTAATCATTTTGTAAGCGATTATCGAGACGCGAGAGCATTTACGAATCTTTATCGAGTATCTACAAGCGATTTACTTCAGCGGGTTAAAATCTCCTGTACGAACGTCTATCGACATTATCCGTTAATTGTTTAGTAATTGTTTTGAAATACATTGGATGGTTGCAACAGCAAGCATCCTGATTATTTCTATAATCAATATACTCAAATCTACATACACCATCCGCCACACTTTTTTCACTATGAAGTGAGATGTGTCATCAAGGGCATCAAAAAACATAATGAGGAACCGAACGCACAAGACAAGATAGATAGTTTATTTTTTTACTGTGAGCACTGGAACTATTACATACTTAATCTTTAAAGAACAGGGCACGGTAGATAATTGTTATTATTAAATAATTTCCATTGAAGTACTTTTTACTATCAACTCAACATATGTATAAATATATGTATATAAATGAAATGAATGCAAATGAATTTAAGAGAATTTTAAAGAATGATTTGCGCTGTAAAGTTATAATTTAGTACCTAAGCGGTACAAAATAAAGTGTATAGTTTATTTATTTTAATTTACAATAAAGAACGCAAGATTGATCATTAAACCGTTTATGTATGGAATACATGTTCATCATTTTTAAAAATGCAATAATTATTTTTAAATTTAACTGGGAATTGTCAAGATTAATAGCTAGTTCGCTTATGATTAATAAACATTGATTGGGTGAAACTATAGAATCGTTACGTCTTTTCCGATTTCGATGATTTTTGAATATGTTGTCAAGTGCATGATTGCGAACAACTTTCTTCTTGAACTGTCTAAGAAATCTATCTATATCATTACAATAAATTCTGTTTATAAAATACATATCATATAATTATATAATGACTCATTGAAATCTAGTTTTCATTTTTTGTTGAAAGTATGGTCAGAAAATATGAAGTTCGAACGCTCGTAGCGATTGCCTGGGTTACGTCATCCTTGGTTCTAGGAAAAGATAACGAAGCTACTCAAGGGTGTCGCGGACTTCGATGTCTTTCGCAGCTGCGACGCCGAGACCACTCGATTGTTCTTTGTAGAATCGTCAATGTGACGAACGTCAAAGCGAAATCACGCGAATTCGGCATTTCCGATAATACGGAACACTGTAAACGCGACTGCTTTGAATTCGTTTGATTAATTCCTAACAGTATCTATAAACAGTGAACTTAAGGCCCCATACACAACTGCATATGCCAGGTTGTAAGAAATATTTGCTATATATGTATGTGGCGGCACATGAGTCATAGGACGATTCGAATCGAGAGTGACTCATGGTGTTGTTTTGCCTCGGAGTATTAACACCGTTTCGATGTACGAGATTTGAAAGTAAACAAACTCCTGAAAAAACAATATCACCGCTACGTGCAGCCGTCAACCGAAGTTGCAATTAAATTTTCCGGTATTCCCCCGAGTATAAATAAACGAACACGATCGTTAAGACAGTTAGTATCGAACATTCTTATAGCGAATTAATATCGAGCGAACGTAAGCATTACCTTGTATACACATATCGAGTGTCACGTCGGTTCGAGATTATTTCACGTTCCGCACGTAAGGTGAGAGATTCGTACTCCAATTAATAACAATTGATAGTTGTTTCACAATTTATTATAAAACTGACGGAGTAACGGTACAAAATGTCACAGTAACAGAACAGAAATAGGAATGGAATGGAATGTCGAGTGTTGACTTGAGAGGATTTTTATATCAAGGTTTTGGCTCCTGTGGAGGGGTTATCGCTGAATGCCGGTACGTGGATATGCTATTACTGCTTAATTGTAGTTTTGATGGCTATGGTATGTGAACTGGTATGCAAAATATGATTATTCCAAGATCACCGTGACATCTCCCCCCTCCTTAGCTTCGCTTTGCTTCGCTAAAGCGTAGGGCTCTGGTAGGGCTTCCAAGTTGAATGATCTCCTCATCTTCGTCTTCGATGATATTTTGGAAGGTGACCGTCCTTGGTACTGTTGATGTTTGATCGATCCTGTTTACGCGAGCGGTAGGGCAGAGTATTTTGATACATACATTTTTAGGAAATAGTCGGCGTAGACATTCGAAAAGTTTACATTTGTACATTACATATATTGTTCCTAGTACTAGGGCTATGATTCCTAATATTTGTAGTGTGGATATGCCATATTCTTTCAATGAATTTATGCGTCGCTCAAATTGCAGGGTACTGATTTGTGTTTGTAACGTATCGAGGTTAGCTTTATATCAGTTGAAATTGTGAGTTACTTTTGGAGCTGTTTCTAATATTTTCTCTAATATTGGGACATCTGTATCTTCGAAGCTGTATATACTATTCTTAAATTTGGTTTCGTAAAAGATATTTTTATGTGATCCTCCTATTTTCATAATATTATGATCGTATCGTGTATCCGGTATCGGCAACAGCGCGTAAACGACGAATGGCAACCGCTAGGATTCGTTACAAAATCCTTGACTCCCGCGCGATTAATTCTGTACATAGAATAATTTTAAATATATTTGACAATATCAAGTATCAACTTGTCTCGTCATTATTTAAATCATCCACCACAAATCCAAAAACAGAATAAGAGAAAGAGAGAAAAGGACAAACAGAAAATTAAATTGCTAACATGTCCTTCTATAATAATATTTTAACATGAATATTGTAATACGGAATGTGAAAATGAAAAAATAGGAAGCAACCGAACTACGAATAAAACTGAATCACTTCGCTGTTTGTAAAGATAACTTTTAGTGTCATAAATATAAGTCAAATAGTAAATAGCATAAATTCAATTTACCCGAACTGTTCTTGAAATCTGACAAAATGATTTATTTTGTCAAAAAAATCTTTACGTATTTTCCATTCGCATTCGTCACTTTTTTCAATGGCGTGTCTATCGCTACGTCGAAATTCCGTCGAGTAGCAGTTAATTTCATTTAAATTAGAAAACTATTCAGAAATGTATACACAGCAACGAACCAGTTACTCTGTTATTACCTCGTTCTCAACGGTTCAAATTTCAGGGACGACCGACTACTTATTCCCGACCCAGTACGTCATAATTACTCGGGGAAAGTATTGCAAAAGAAAGGTGTAACCAGACGTGTCGTTAGTAGTCACTCGAGAACCACCATTTTTCGCGAAACTTCATTTCCCCCACTGCGCGCTCGCTTTTTTTTTTTGTTTCGCCGTCTCAACGTTTCGTTCCTAACATTAATGACTAGTTCTGGCAAATTTTTTTGTTCCAACAAGGTAATCAACGGATCAGGAAATGAAGCATATTGCTTCGTGTCACTAGAGACAATAATGACCTAATTTTAAGAACTATTGTAGGTAGAAAATATATTGTATTCCAAAAATACCTATGTTAGTAACGCGACGAACTATTTTTCGTTACTATTTACGTTAGAATTTTTCATAATGTTGAAATACTTTCGTGAGAGACTATAACCTGTTAAGAGGTCAATAGCCCCGCGATATCACAATGAGGAGGAGCTTTGTCCTTTGCATTTTGGAAAATCTAACCAGAATTCAAGGGGCGCGAGTCAGTTAACGTGGCGTCCGTTCTTTCAAATCTTGTTATGGCAACGCTTTAAGACGCGATCTAACAACGATCCCTAATCGACGCAACCCTTCCCCGATGATAATCAAAGGCCTCGTTAGACTCTCACTTTCTCTGTATGCCACACAAAAGTTGCGTAAAATATCTAGGAGTAAATATAGACGACAAATTGAACTATAAGCAGTACATTGAAATTTAACTCTCCAAAGCTAATAAAGCATTCTGGAAAACAAAAAGTCTATTCTATTCCAAAAATCTCAACAGCAAAGTAAAAATATTATGCTACAAAGCACTAATCAGACCGATCATAACCTACGGCTGCGCAATCTGGTACAACATATCAGCTTCTCTAATGGAAAAAATTCGTATATTCGAAAGAAAGTGCATCAGGGCTTGCCTGTGTACTTACAGATCCGAACACAGCGGATTCAAAAAATATGTAAAAAATAATAAGACTAAAAGTAAGACTTAAAACTAATAAGAAATCGTTTCGCGCAAGCTGCAAAGATATAAGAAAATAGTTTAATCTTCGGTTGCTTATTTCCAAACGATTCATATTACAAAAATAAACGTGTAATATTCTATTACACGTTATGTTTGAAAAAATTATATCTTTATATCTCTATTTATATCTCTATAAGCGCAGATATCTTCGTTTCAGATTCAGTTTTATTCGTCAAAGTGATATTAAATCATTTGTGTTTACTTTTTATATCTTTTACGTTCATCTCACTGTTCGGTCTAACGTATTGTTTTTTGTTTTGAAACATGATATGTTTATTACTGCAAACATATCCTTGAGTGTTCCTGGAATTGGACGAATTCTATTCGTGTATGTACGGATAGCCGACAACTCTAGTCCTCTACCCCTCCGCAACCCAAATGCGTTGGATAAATCGCGGTGCGGAGTGACAGTTTAGCGTGGACAATCAGAGGGATTAGACGTATATCCAACCGTGTTATTTCGCGACAGGTGGCTTTGGTAGACATTTTTCTACCGTTCAAACTCACACTAATGTTACTTTCATTCAATTGTACGTTTTTCTTCAATTGTAATCTATTATTTAATTACCTTTAATTACCTTTAATTAATTAATTAATTACCTTTGTTTCTCCGATTGTCTTTTTGGTTGTCCCATTTGCCGGTAGCTCGTACAATGAGTTTTCGAAACAGAATTTGACCATGATCATTGCTTCATTTTCAAATAATTTGTTCTTTTTATACATTTGTTTTAATATTTCGCTCTTTTTTGTGCAGATTACTGTTATTTGATTCCGAGGGAAACTTTTATGTATTAGCGGGATACTGTGAAATTCGAAAGGATGGGATGAAACTCAAAAGGACGCCATGGTGATTAACGATAAATTTGATAACTTTTCGTCGAAATGAGGTAATATTTATTCTCTATTAAATCAACTTCATTTCTTATAAATATTTCGTGACATTAACGTAATTAGTATCTAATATAACAAATTCTAAATTCACGGTTTATTAAGAATACCAAGATGAAAAATGCAAGATTAAAGAAATTGTTTTTTTTCTTTCTAATATATTAAATTATGTTTCCGAAAAAATTGTATAGATTGTTTAACATTAATTTAACATAGATTCCCTCGGTTCTGTTTCATTTGAGTAAGAAATTCAAATAACTTTTTCATTTTGCTTTATTATTCGAAATTGTCTGTAATATAATATCGACTATTAATTTCGCCTTTCTCAATAACTTTTATTACATTCGAGAAAGTACGTTATCATAGACAAGTTTGAACAGTTTCTGCACATCGCGTTTTTTTCGTATTGCGTAGCTTTGTTTAACAGTCAGAAAAAGTGCGCCATGTTGCATTAGAACGAAGTCACGTAATGAATAAAATATTTGAAGTTGTAATGGCGGACATTCAATTTGGCGGATAACTTTTATAAATCAATCATATTATGAAATATTCATATACATATTTGATAATAATAAAAAATACTTTGAAGAATATTTTAAATATACTAACGATATATTTTCTTTCCCATTCTTGGTATAATATTTGTATTTTCGTCCAGTCGCGGGGAGACAGTCGCGTTATAGCGCGTCAACGGGAGTCGTAAATTCCCGCTACGATTGCACGAATCGACACCACGAATTAGACGATCCCCTTATTTCTTGTGGGAGAATAAGGGGTGATTGGGTTGGAATATAACTGGACTTCACAGTTATATTATATATGTATTTATTTATATTGGATTACACTACTAGATGTGAACAGACCGTGTGGAAAGCGTGTTGATGAACCCGAAGGTTGCTAGACGTGGGAGTTATAGAGGCGAGAACTTGACTGACATGTTAGAACTTGAAGTTGACTGTCCGAGGACTAGTAGAACAGTGGACTTGACTGTCCAAGGGATCTTAGAGCAGTGCTTGACTGTCTGAGGGTTAGTAGAACAGTGATTGACCCGTCTCGTACTATTTAGGAAGAAAGCTCGTCGTGGGTGTATCCTTGATGAACTAAGAACACGGATTCGTAGTTCACACTTTTCGGTAGAAAAGTGAGGGTAACGATCCGCGATGCCCATTGGGTATTCCCAATGTTAATGAATTAAATACGAGGGGACAGTCCTCGGCAAATATGAATCACGTTTGTTTCTGTCCTTGGGAAAAACCCACTACCTCGCTGGGCAAACCTTCGCTTTCTCCGTAATGAGTACGAGCGTGCAGTAAACCTAAGGACCCATTTAAGGGACCACTCATAGACCGAATGTGTGCAAAGAATATAACTTTATTGTTAACAGATGTGGGCTATGGTGATTCCTTGGGTTTATTGCGGGTCAGTGTGACGATGTGCAGGCCTCGGCGGCCTGACCATGAGGGACGTCGCAGGTACCGACTCACGCGACGTAACAATATTTATATGTATATTTTCGTGCTCTTGATATGATATATGATTCTACCTATGGTAAATAAATAATTAATTCGTAGTTCTAAAAAAGCAGTATTTTCGTAAACAAACACTCGACAGAAAAAAGAAAAAAATTTCCGTTCTCTATCCCCTACCTCTAATGTTTTTCTTTCAGAATATTTTTGTGATCGCGCGCAATGCGGTCGATATAATCAGTGTTTACTGCGTTAAATCACATTTAATATTGATTTAGAGCATAATAACTTTCATTAAATGTAATTATAATAATCAGACGCGAAATTAGAATCAGTGTGTTCGCCGATTGTCAGTTGACATATCGGGACGCGTTAGTCTATCATTTTTTTTTTTTTTTTTTGTTAAACATTCGTTCTCGGCACTAGAGTCGCAGGTCTCGTAAGAGGATAAAGCCTTTCCTGGAACTCAAGAATGTAAGTATTGTCGTACATTGTATTTTAATTTATTTATCGAACTAAAATCTTAAAATTTTGTTCTTGAAGTACACAATAAAAATGTTTGACATTGTTCAGAAATTGATAGAGTATCAATTTCTAAGTCATTATTATGTTAAAGTTCCACTTTTTATATAATAATTAAACTTTATTAGAATTTCAATTCTTTTTATTATTAAAATTTCAAGTTTGAATAGAGTTTTATTTTTCGTTGTTTTAAGTTTTCTAACAATCACAAGTATTTTTCAAGAACAGATTATAATATTTAATATGTTCTGTTACAGGTTTTTCATAACTTCCATTTTTTTCTTTTTCTTTGGGAAGGATGTAGCGGTGTTTCAAATTTGAGCATGTAAGAATCTTCACACTTTGTATTTTATTAACTTTATTCCTTGTATTTCGCTGTAATTATTATTAATTAAAAACTAAAATCTGGTTTTAAATTTTCATATTAGAATTTCAATTCCGATTTTAATTAGAGTTTATTATAATATTAATTTCTTTTGCTATTAAAGTTTTAAGTCCTCATAGAATTTCATATTTTGTTATGTTAAATTTTTTGATCAACCATCACATTTCTCAAAACAAATTATAATGATTCATATTTTGTTAAAGGTATGTCACTTCTTCCCCTTCTTCCTGTTCTCTGAAAAGTACTTAGTGGTGTTTCAAAAGCCAAATATGTAAGTAACTATGTATTTTTTATTTTATTTATGTTGATTCCTTATATTTCATTTAATAATTAAAGTAAATAATAATTAGATAATTTAAAAAATTACGAGTAAATTAAAATTATTCTATGCTTTGTTACAGTTTTCTTCCATCGAATTCGACGATTCCAGTTTGATGACGACTTGATGACGAACCCTTTGGATCAGAACAATATCGAGGACAACATTCTTTACATCTAATCGTGAGTCGCATGCGTTTTTGTTCCTCCGGTCACTCAATCATGTCGAAGGATGAAAGGTCCGAATCGACACGGGTGATTGATTGTATACGTAGAATTTTTGACGAGCATAGTGACCGCGGGTATTTATTATACCTGTGAGTAGTAACATTTTTGTCTATATTTTATTAGTTTAGGATAGGTTTTCTTGCACATCGCGTTTTTAAATGTGAATGATAATATATATAATATATATAAGTATGATATTTACATATTACAGTATAAAGTATTTTGTATAAGTAATATAATGTTGATAATAATATAATTATATATTATATTATTAGATATGACTAGTATACATATGCATATGATTGAAAATTACACAATATATTAATTATAATTATTTATAAAATCAAATTATATTCAATATTACTATATATTTATACAGATCAAGCATCCATGTGAGCATATATATGAGTATTGAAATAAACGACGAAATGACTTCGTTTAAGTACTTTGTAGAGAAGAAGTCTGATACCCTCAGACTTCGTTAATATGGAAATTCAATTCTGATTACGATGGTATGAAACAGTTTTGTTATTTGAGTATACACGGTATACTTAATAGTATAATTTCAGTAAAATTTGGGATATGGAATATGAAAGTATATGTGAAAGTCTAACTTTGTCTGTTCGTTATGATAAATATTATCAAATTTCACGTGCAAGAAAACACTTCGCGACAGGCTGGTTTCAGAATCAAAACAAATTTTGAACGTTCCTTTTTGTTTTCAAAGATGTGTTTTGATAATGATGTCGCCTGAGGATATTTCGAGTAATAGAGTTCATTTAGAGTCCATTGTTGTTCATTGATATAAATATTACCTGCATTGAATCTTAGTTTATGTTTAATAAATGTGTATATTCTTCATTAATTATCTTCATTCAGTTTAATAGTTTAATTGTTCATTAAAATAATAAAGTAAAATAAAATATTGAATTGTTAAAATTTGAAATGAAATTAGATTGCAAAATCAAAGAATATTAGCCCGTTAGATACAAAATACAATAGATAGACTAATCATATTTTTAGCACAGTTGTAGCACATGAGTAGTCTATAAGCTTAACAATTTTTTCAGCGACTGACGTTGCGTTAGCGTATCGTGCACGACGTATTTTCCACTATGTGTGTAGTTGGTTAGGCTATGAAATTGCGTCGCTTTTGCTATTTATTATAATCTTGAAATAGTTATGGATTCGGAAATATAAATCCCATTACCATTGAAAATAACAGTATTAATAAATGGGATTAATAAGTGGTTTATAAATAGTAATATTACTAATCTCAGTATTAAACTACAGTGATAATTACATTGATTAAAATACGACGATCTATTCTAGTCCAATTATTTCTTTACGTGATATACATATACATGATTATATACGATTATGAGCATTTCATTACAATTGAAATTTAAATATATTTGGATAATTAAAGTTGAAATATACAGAATATTTTTACGCAATGATCGCTAGCCATCGTCAGTCGATTTCAGGAAAATGGTACGTACTTTAGAGTGTGAAAATTGTATGTCAAACTGGGGTATCGGAGGCGTCCCGGGATGTCTCTCTAGTGTAGGCCTTTGCGCCCGGGTTATGTGTGAGAACCGTGGAGTGAATGTGTTGGTGTGCTTGTTTTGCCATTTTTTAAATTTTAAATATAGGTTTCCGGGTAGGATAGGTAGCATATTTTCTGGTATGAGTGTTAACTATAAGTAGATAGGGCCGGGCAGGTTGGCACAGTCTCTCGTTAGATAGGCGCGTTTTCGCGTGTCCAACCTGTTTTAGGATATTTGATTTGAAAAATTGACGGTGAAGTAGGCATAACGAATGGAGCATACCATTTGTCTTGTGCTTTGCCTATCGGTTTTTTGAATATCGCGGTCGTGGTCGCAAGTACGGAGTGGGTTCCGAAACGAACGTTTATTGCTCGAGCACGCACATGCGAACGGACAGCGGTCGCTATGATGGTTGGTCGTCTATGTGTTCTGGGAATAGCATTCGCGATTCATCTTTTTATTTTACATTTATAAGTTATTTTTTGGTTTGCGATTAGAAAGTCTCGAGCCTAGATTTAAGTTTCAGCGGGCATCGCCCTCGAAGAAAGAAGAGGCTATGAGCCGAAGAGGCCCGGTAAACTGCCATTCAAGAGGGCAACTACTAATAGTTCTCCATCTTCTGGATCATTCAGAGCATGGAAAGTAATACTTGTTACTACTTTGTCACTACGCTCGCTTTAGAGTTTGTAGTTTCTTTTTCAGCCGACGCATATTGTTTCATCATAATACGGGGCAAATCGCGGTTTTTTATTAGTGTTGCGAATAATTAATTACGGTTGGAATTAGAGTTGCGAGTTTCAAATTACGCGTTTTGAGTTAGAGTTGCTAGTTCAAATTTCGCGTTTTGAACTAGAGTTGCTAGTTACGAATCCTTTCGCGTTTTGAATTAGAGTTACGAGTTACAAATCCTCTCGCGTATTGCATTGAAATAGAATTGCATTGAAATAGAATTGCATTTACTTTAGTGTTACGAACTCCCAGATAGAAAATTAGATTTTATACTTATAGTTTTGCGAACTAGTGTTTCGCTATTTTCCCATCGCGATTGTTCTTATTACCTTGATAGCGTTACGTTAATTACTGATCGCGTTTAGAAGTAGTGTTGCGCTCAAGAAATGACCCAAATTCTCCCACTAAAGTTGTGGAAGTGTGTTCCTGCACCTTGATCACAGATGCGATCGTTCATCGTCAACCATTGAACTGGATCTCTTTGACATTAGTGTTGTTTATATTTAAACACGAATGAATAGATTAATATTTATTAATATTTATTGCGTAAATAGTTCTAATTCATCAAACTATCATACTATTGTGCATGCGTCCGCGTATTTTATTTTTTCTTTTTTTTTCTAATGATAAAATAGTGTTGCAAATATGACAAAATACACATCGCGATTTTCTTTGTGAGTTCTCTATTTTATATGAGTAAATGGCCTTTCTGGCAATCGGACTGATTTCTTTTTCAGCTTCCATAAAGTACCAGAGCGTCTGTTACAGAAAATATTGCTAAATGATATATTTATTTGTCATTGTTAGTAGCGTGACACAAATTAATGAATGATTTTATTAAATACTTTTTGGTGTATTGTATTTCAAGAAAAATAAAAACAATCTTTTAATGAAATATTTCAAATATATGTACATATATGTAATTCGAAAATTTTCTAGGGAATCCAAACATGTGAAATAAATAATCTAATTGGTAACATTCTGTATAATATTAACTTATTTGAAATATAGTAAAAAAATTAATGTTTTTAAAACTTTTTAAATCAGTGATTGTTCGTTACTTGAATTGATTCTGCTTTAATAGTTCTCTTGATATTATTATATACAATTTTTGTAACATTCAAATAATTTTATAAATGTTCGAATATGCTATGCATATATCAAAATTCATTTACGATATAGTTCATTTTCTATAAAATCTTAGTAGATGTACTTGGATTCATCATTTTATTCATAATAAAATTTATATTTTTATTTCCCATTAAGATTGTTGGTCATTAACACGTTCGTCACCCAGCGTGATTCGGCTAAGTTTCCTGCGGGGCCCAAATCCGACCGCCGGTACGCAGAACGTAAATAGAGCGACAAGCAGGAATTCATCGTTCATCGCCTTCGATTCATTGTTTATCGTCTTCAATTCACTGTTTATCCCCTTCATTATTTATTGTTTATTGCCTTCGATTTATTGTAAAGAAAATATTTAGTTCTGAAATGGAGGAAGCGATAAACTTTCCAGTTAGAGTATTCCGAGGGATCTCATAGCAGATATCTCAGATCTTTGATTTAGTCGAGAAGCATACTTGTGAGACGTACATTAGTGATTTTTTCATCCTCAAAATGTTTAGTGAACAGCGTGAAAATATATTTGAACGTGAGGAGAGTAGTGATGACGAAGTAGTGAATTTTAGAAAAAAAGTTATAAATAGAATTTCATCGAGTTCGAATATTGAGGAAGCATGTGCAAGCGAAGACCTCAAAGACATGTTGGAAGAACTTGCTATAAACGAAGAAGAGAAATTCGATTCTCTTAATAATTCATTGAACGATATTCAATGGAATGAATTCGCTAACAGGCAACAGACATTTTCGTTTATCGTAAAAAGCGGGCTTCTGATGGATTTGCCGTCTGACATTAGTGCAAGTGAAGTGTTTTCGTTATTCGTTAATGAAAAAGTGATAAGCCTTTTAGTCACAGAGACTAATAGATATGCAGAGCAAAAATTACATGAACATGAAGTGACCGGTCAAACTCGACATAAGAGGTGGAAACCAACCACTTCCAAAGAAATGATAAAATTTATCGAACTAATGATTTGTATGGGTCTAGTACAGACACCGCTTGTTACATGTTGGTCAACGAACCGTCTTTACAATTTTCCATTTCCACGCAGCAGAATGTCCCGTAATCGTTTTGAATTGCTATTGGCAAACTTGCATTTTGCAAATAACGAAAGTATAGAAGAGAGTAACAGACTTGGAAAAGTTTTACCACTCATAAACACATTGATGGACAATTACCAACAAATTTTTTTACCGGGCAAAGATATTGTAGTTGACGAGACAATGGTTTCTTGGAGGGACTACTAATATTCCGGCAATACATACCGACGAAATCACATAAGTATGATATAAAACTATTCAAACTATGTTTCACCGAAGGTTATACATGGTCTGAAAAGGTATATTCTGGACGAGAAATCACCGGAAGTAAGCAAGTTGGCATAGCTTAAAACATCTGCATTGAACTTGCAGATAAATTGCTAAATGAAGGACGAACTTTGTTCGTCGACAACTTTTATACGAGCTATCAGTTAGTAGTGAAATTTTTAAATTTTAGGACACATGTTGTCGGAACTGTACGGCACAACAAAAAATATATGCCCCATTCCGTAATGTCGTACCAGTTGAAGAAAGGTGAAGAACGGTATTGTGATCCTCAAATGGAGAGATGTTCGAAATCTTAGAATATTATCAACAAAACATGCAGCCATTATGATTTCAAGTTCGAATTTTACACATCGCGGACGTCCTCCGAAACAGAAACCTTTGGCAGTAATTGCATATAATAATGGAAAAATTGGTATCGACAGAAGTAACCAGATGGTCTTATATGCCACTAAGATACGGAAAAGCATCAAGTGGTATCGGAAATTAGCACTACATTTACTCTTAGGAACAACTATAGTAAATGCTCATATTGCGTACTAAACAGCCACAAACAAAAAAATACCGATAAGAAAATTTCGGCAAATTCTCGTTTCCGAATGGTTCTCAGAAAATACTGTGCCCGACAACCATCGGAAGATAAGGACGGTGGCCCAGCATTTGGAGATACGTAAGAATCAGGAGGGCAAGCAAGAAGGATGTGCACCCTATGTTACAAGAAGAAGAGGCAAACTGTCTCACAGAAGAAGCGAGAAAAAACATGAAAAGAACTACAACATATTGTTCTAAGTGCCCAAAATCACCCCAAATGTGTTTGGAATGTTTTAACGAATACCATGAGATATAGCATAATATAATATTTTATCTAGAATATAAATTAATAAAAAGTATGATACAATGTGTTTTTAATATTTTTATGTTGTATATCCTATATATAATATCGTATATTTAATTAACTCGAACAAGAAGAGCGTCACCATACGTTGGTGATGGGGCCCCCACGGAAGTATACCCGTCGCATCGATATGTGCGACGTGGCGATGAACGTGTTAAAAGAAAAGAAGTTATGCATATGACTTTAATCACATCCTTCATCTTGGTATTCGTAACAAATTCTCTATATTTGATACAAATTTAAATCCAAATTTGGGTTTCAAAATTCAAATTTAAAATTCAAATTTAAATTGCTGTGAAGCTAAAATAATGCTTTGATAATTTGATTTCCTTTTTATATATAATATGTTTTGTTTTCAGCGTTAAATTCTTTCAAGGTACTAATCTAGTAAATAAGTTTCTTGCTTAAGGAGCCTGAGCTTAGGCGGGGACTCTCCCTCCGTGGGCATGCGGCTCGAGACGTTCGGGCAGAAGCTAGACGAGAAGGTGTGGGAGCGGTGGCGCTCCAACCTGGTCGCCGAAGACCAGGTTCGCGGCCACCGGGCCGTTAGATCGATCCTGCCACATTGGTAGGCTTGGTGGGGTCGCGGAGGGCTTCCGCTGTCCTTCCGACTGACGCAGGTGCTCGCAGGACATGGAGACTGCCCGGCGTGGGAGGCCCCACGTCGTATTCTACGACTAGCGATTGGAGAAAGATTAGAACCCTTCGTTACTTGTGAAAGCGATGGGGGGGGAGCAACAAGAGTTCCTCGCAGTCTGCTCATATTGCGAAGGCGTAATGCTCGTAAAGGTGCGAAGAGAGCGGGAGAGGTTGAGAACACCCCAGCATTGCAGGGTTCCGCGCTGAAGGACGGCCCTGCGTCGCACTATGTGATCATAGGGGCCGACACGATCTGGATCTCCTCAGATTTGCACTACGGCCCAGGGGATAGCGTTGAGTGGGGTGGTCCTTCCAACTAACTAATGAACTAATGAACTAACCAAGGAACGGCTCGATCAGATGCGAGAAGACGAAGAAGTGCTCCCGCAGTAATTCAAAAGAGGTCCCGAGGCATCCTTGTTGAGCTTCAGGCGGTCCAGGTTTGGGGTTTTAGTCGGTAAAGTCCGACACTGCCTCGCCGATTCCCAGAAGAGCGGCGGAGGGGGGTCCATGAGGATTTCCCCACGTATAAAAGAAGAAAGGTTTCTTACTTGGGAAATACGAATTTAATATATTAAAGATTGAGTGAAAGACAATATCGAAAGACGAATAGAGGTAAATCGTGCGAAATAGAGTATTTGAAACTCACTTCTTGGAATTATTTCTCTCATAGATCTTTTACTAAATTTTGGAGAGTTTGAGTTTCTTTCAAAATCCATCGCCAGGCCACCAGAAAAAGACACGTATCTCACATTATGCCCCATTCTTTTCCCTTTATTATATTTAGATTGTTAAGTAGGTAGCGTCCACAAACAAATTGTTAGATTCTTAGATAGGTAGAGTACACAACAAAATTTTCAGATTTTTAGACAAGTAGTATCCATCGACAAACTTTCAGCTTGCGAGGTAGATAGAATAATAAATCTTTAAATTTGTATCTAGGTAGTATATAAATAAACATTTAGATGTTTGATGCTCAGAGTTTACAAAGAAATTGTTCAAGTTGGTTGTAGGTAAAAGTCTATAAAAAGAAATCTTTAGACTTCTAATAGATAGAACTTGCATAGAAATCGTGTAATTTTTATATAAGTAGAGACGACAAAAAATCTAAAATTTTGATGAAACTAATTTCAATTTAAGTTTATATCTGGCACCTCTACAGGACCAATGGAAAGAAGATATTCTCTCATAGTACAATCAACATATTCAACATATTTAAGATCAACGTATTCAGTTGTGGAAGATATATTCATTCCGTACTTAGACGCAATATTTCCTCTCCAATTTGATTTACTATATTGACATATTTATGTAGATAGGATCCATGAAAATCTTTTAATGTTTGAGAGATTGGTTAAATTAGATTTGTAGTCAGATAGGAAGTTGAAATTTAATTTTTACTGTTAAGTAAGGCATTTGTGAATTAATTTTATGAATAAGATCTGCGACTAGGTTGATTATTTTCAAATTAAAACCCCAAATCGGAATTAGATACATACTTAATAGAAAACCTAATAATGTTAGGAAGCATTGTGTCTCTGTATTTATGTGATAGATAGGTCGTGTTGAAATTAAAAAAGGTAATAGAAGTGTTAAATTACTGATAAAAATAGGGAAAAGAGTCAATTTTTAGTTTTAGATGAGTCTCCATATTGAATCTTGATCCTTTATTGAACCATATTCTGGTTGACTTGAATTTGACTTGAAGTGACTCGAATTTCTAAAGTATCGTTGATCTCTCAATTGTTTCGAAATTATCATTCAGACATTTATTACTATCTACGATGTAGAATTTACTATATCGGTCATTTTTACGCTCGCTTGAGCTTTACGATCTCCCGACGTCCTTGCTCAACATTCTCAATTATACTCTACGCTAATCCTCCCATATGTTTGATGAACCGGTGCTGTCGAATTAGAAAGTTCGTTGTTTAGCTGTGACTTTTTGACTTTTGTCTTCTTTCGTCCAGTTACGCGAAAAAATGACGAGGCGACGGAAAACGCCCACATAAGGCGTGAAGTTCAAAATACTGATGAGAGAAAAGTTGCGTTTGTTTATGCAGATGCTGATGCGCATGCGGTTAAGATTTACTGAGAGTATTCACGATGCAGTGGTTCGTTGATTGGGGTCAAATCTTGTAAACGAATGGCTTCAATTTGTTCGAAATAATAAAAACGAAATAACTCTGACGAATTATATATTGTTGGAAATTTAACATTGAAAATTTTCAATTATTAACATGTAAACGTTCTTACTTACACGTTGCTAATCTTGATTTATTTCGTAATGTGTATTTTTACTTGGGTTACAATCCATGTCTCCAGAATTTATAGAATAAGACAATCATTTGGACCACGAATTAAGGAATTATTTAGTGAATCAATTAACGAATCATAGATTTCTTTCCTGACAACATGCTTTAACAATGAAGGTAATACAATAGATACATCCTCTGCATCATTCTGAACCTCTTTCTAGTCACCGCAGGTGTGAAAAAATAACCAGGCTACGAATTTGATAGCTAGAATGCAGATGTTTATGGCAAATACGATCACAAATGCAGATAAAAGAAGAATGTTAAAAGTAAATTATGTAACGTAAATAATAAATTATATAAGTAAATAATTAAGTACTTAATAAAAGTTACAAAATTGAGAAGATACAACATATCCTGATTTAAGCTTTACTTCCACGTTAGTCGCTGTTAAGGAGCTTATCAAAGATCCCACTTCATCTAGTATAGGATGATGAAATACTGACATCTAAATATAGCTTAGACAATGAACGTGAAATGTCTGTATATCTGTACATATCACAATTGTCAGAACCTACCACGTCCGAGGACTCATCCTTTCACTGCGGATAATGACGAATATGTGCTGCAATAACTACGTTGTAGGACATATGAAAAATTATTTTATATGGATTTGATGTATACTCATGTAGCTATCGGGTAAGAACAGACAATACATAATCGCCCATGTATCGCAACAATTCTAAAAATTTACAGTTTATTTATTACGTTATAATGTATTATGTTATATAGTATTACTGTAGAACGTATACCGTTATGTAGTATTACGTTATATAGTAATACGCTGTAAAGTATTACGTTGTATGATATTACGATATATAGTATCACGTTATAACCAATAACGTTCTACAGTATTACGGCATACTGTATTAAATTATATAGTATTACAGCAAGACGTATTACCTTATAACGTATTACGTTTTATAGTATTACGTTGCAGAGTATTACGTTATGTAGTATTACGATATATCGTAATACGTCATAACGTATAACGAAATATATTATTACGTTATAACGAATACCGTTATATAGTATAACTTTATAATGTATAAAGTTATAAAGAATTACGTTATGACGTATAACGTTATATAGTATTACTTTACAGCGTATAGCGATATATAGTATTACTGTGCAACGTAAAACGTTAAATGGTATTACGTTACAACGTATAACGATGTATAGTGTTACGATACAACGTATGACGTTATATGGTATTATATTATTACCTCTAACCTAATATAGTATTACGATACAACGTAAAATGTCATATACCATTACGATATTACGTGTTACGTTATACTGTATTACAGTACAACCTATATTGTCATATAGTATGACCGTATAACGTATAACGTTATATAATATTGCGGTGCAGCGCATTAAATTATATAGTGCTACTGTGTATTACGTTACATAGTCTTACGTTATAACGTATAGCGTCATATAGTATCACTCTATAACGTATAACGTTATGTAGTATTACTGAGCAACGTATAACATTATATAGTATAACGTTATAACGCATGCGTCATGACATTATACACTATAGCGTTACAAAACATAACGTAATAAGGTATTACGTAATAAAGTATTAAGTTATAAAGTATAACGTTATATGGTATTACGTAATAACGTATTACGTTATATAGTATAAAGATACAACGTATTGCGTTACATAGGATAGCGTTACATAGTATAACGTTATAACGTATTACATCATATAGTATACCGTTATATAGTATAACGTAATATGGTATTACGTAATAACGTATTATGTTAAATAGTTTAACGTTATATTGAATTACGTTAGAACGTATTATGTTAGATAGTGTAACGTTATATAGTATAACGATATAATGTACTACGTTACATAGTATAGCGTTATAAAGTATAACATTATAACGTAATACGTTATATAATATAACGTTATATAGTATAACGTTATAACGTATTACGATATATAGTATAACATAATATGGTATTGTGTAACTACGTATTACGTTATATAGTTTAACGTTATGTAGTCTAACTTTATGACGTATTACGTCATATAATATACCGCTATATATAGTAATACGTTATAACGCATTACGTTATATAGTATAGCGTTATATAAAATAACGTTATAAGGTATTACGTCACATAATATGTCGTTATATAGTATAACGTAATAAGGTATCAAGTTATATAGTATAACGTTATATGGTGTTACGTTATAACGTATACCGTTATATGGTACTACGTTATAACGTACAATGTTATATACTATTACGATATAATGGATAGCGTTATATACTATTACGTTATAACGTAGGACGTTATATACGATTACGTTATAATGTATAACGCTATATACTGTTATGTTGTAACGTACAACGTTACGCACTTTTCTGTTGTAACATTTAACGTTATATATTATTACCTTATAACGCATACCGTTATATACTACTACGTTATAAGGTACAACGTTACGTACTTTTCTGTTGTAATGTATAACGTTATATATTATTACCTTATAATGTATATCGTTATATACTATTACCTTATAACGTATAACGTTGCATATTATTACGTGATAACGTGTAACGTTATATGCTATTACATTATAACGTACAACGTTCTATACTGTTACGTTATAATTTATAACGTTATATGTAATTACCTTATAATGTATGACGTTATATACTATTACCCTACAACGTATAACGTCATATGCTATTACTTTATTATGTATATTGTTATATACTATTACGTTATTACGTATAACGTTACATAATATTAGGTTATAATTTATAATGTTTTATGCTATTACCATATAACGTATAACGTTATATACTACTACGTTATAATTTATAACGTTATATGCAATTACCTTCTAATGTATGACGTTATATACTATTACCCTACAACGTATAACGTTATATGCTATTACGTCATAACGTACAACGTTCTATACTGTTACGTTATAATGAATAACGTCATATGCTATTGCGTTATAACGTATTACGTTATACGCTATTATTTTATTAAGTATATCGTTTATACTATTACGTTATAACGTACGACGTTATATACTATTACGTTATTACGTATAACGTTATATGCTACAACGTATACATTCTAACGTATAGCATTATATATTAATACCTTATAACGTATATCGTCATATACTATTACGTTATAACGTACGACGTTATATACTATTACGTTATAAAGTATATCGTTATATGCTATTACCTTATAAGCCATAACGTTATATAATATTACCTTATAACGTATGACGTTATATGATATTACGTTATAATGTATATCAATTTATGCTATGGCGTTATAGCGTAAAACGTTATATACCATTACCACACAACGTATAACGTTATATGGTATTACCTTATAAAGTATAACGTTACATACTATTACCTTATAATGTATAACGTTATATGCTATTATCTTACAACGTATACCGTTATATGGTGTTACATCATAACGTATAAGGTTATATGCTATTACCTTATTACGTATAAAGTTATATGCTATTACCTTATAATGTATAACGTTATATACTATTACCTTACAACTTATAACGTTATATGCTATTAGCTTAGAACGCATAACGTTATATGCTATTTCATTACAACGTATATCGTTATATGGTATTACATCATAACGTATAACGTTATATGCTATTACGTTATAATGTATATCAATTTATGCTATGGCGTTATAGCGTAAAACGTTATATACCATTACCACACAACGTATATCGTTATATGGTATTACATCATAACGTATAAGGTTATATGCTATTACCTTATTACGTATAAAGTTATATGCTATTACCTTATAATGTATAACGTTATATACTATTACCTTACAACGGATAACGTTATATGCTACTACCTCATAACGTATATCGTTATATAATATTACCTTACAACGTATATCGTTATATGGTATTACATTATAACGTATAACGTTACATACTATTACCTTATAACGTATAAAGTTATATACTATTACCTTATAACGTATATCGTTATATGGTGTTACATCATAACGCATAACGTTATATACTATTACGTGATAACGTATAACGTTATATGCTATTACCTTATAACGTATAACGTTACATACTACTACGTTATAACTTATAACGTTATATACTACTACCTCATAACGAATATCGTTATATAATATTACCTTACAGCGTATATCGTTATATGGTATTGCATTATAACGTATGACGTTATATGCTATTACCTCTGTTACGACCGTTCGCGGAGATACGCGGTCGCGAGGAAAACGCGTCTGCGAGAGGCGTAAATTCTCGCTACGATTCGGCTAATCGACGCCGCGAAATAGTCGTTCCCCGTGTTTCGATTAGGATAACAGGGGTGGTTAATTGAAATTAACACTGTGTTAACAGGTTAATATAGCATATATTTTTAACAATAAGTTAAATGATAATAGAAGCGTCACAAATTGTTTCGTGATAGGTACTGTTAATGTTTTATAGAAAATCGACTCAATTTTTTATGTATGCGGTGTGAATTTTATAATGAGACTGTTCGGATACGACTGTGCGGTGATAGTTGTCGAATGAGACTGATCGGTTACAGATTTCGAATGCGACTGATCGGTTAGAGTGTTCGATTGAGACTGACTTCCTTAGACCGATTTTTTGTCTTTCGGGGAGACGACCCCCCATATGCTCGGATCACGCCATCGCACGCGCCGATGTTCACGTAGGCCGACTTCTTCGTTAGAAAATAACGGTTCGAGATCGACGGTTCCAGAACTCGTTATTTGGTGACAAATATGCGCTCGTCGATACCGTGTATATTTTTCGTCAGGCAGATAAGAGGATGTATCTGCGACGCTGGAGGACCGCGAGCGACGGTTGGAAATACGATTTCTGCAGAGCCTCGTGGCGTAACATGCTCCCCCCGTTGAGAGGGTACCGATCAAGGAATGTGGGAATGTCGTGAGGTGGATCTCTCGTCAGACTTCGTTGCTCTTGGGTGTTTCGGAGTCATCTGTCGTCGATCTGCTCGGTAGTGGTACCATCCGCTTGACGCTACGATCCAGTGTGCTTGTTGCTGTTCGTACGGTAGCCGTCCGTATGATGCCGTTTGCGCCGGGCTGGACCTTGATGATTCTGCCCAAGGGCCATCGCATTGGGAGAACGTTGTCTTCTATGAGGAGGACGATGATGCCTTCTAGTATGCCGTAACTGCCCTTGCTCCCTTTGGTTCGTATGTTCAGCTCGTGTGGATATTCTTGATGCTAGCTGGAGAAGGTTGGTTGGAGTATCCCTGAAAACTTAATCTCCCAAACCTGTTAGTCTTCGTTGAGGAAGTGTCTGGGAGTAAGGATAAGGAGATCCTTTCGATCTGGATATATCGGAGTTGTCCGTGTGGAGCTGAGGAGTGATTTGATCAGGATGGCAAGTGTATTTCGAATTTGAACAGTATGAAGTTTGTTACCGACGACACGTCTGAGATGTCGTTTGAAGAATTACTGTTAGATTCCACAGTCCGTTGAAGTGAGGGGAGTTGAGAGTTGTGAAGTGCCATTCGATCCATCGGTCGGCTAGAAAGACTAACCTGTCGATGAGCGATAAATCTTCCCAGAGCCGCAACGAAAACCTCGCTTATGAGATCGTTGACCAGCCCGATGTGGATTGCCTTAACTGCAAGACGCATAAGTTGGATACGAATACCTGGATTCTGCGGTGGTTGCGATCCTTTCGCTCTTTGACGTAAACCGATTTGCAATAGGTGATTCCGAGGTTGATGGATGGGCGAGATTCCATTAGTAGAGTACGGATTGCACCTGAAAATTACTGAGTTATAGTAATTTGACAAGTTTGTTGTCCATGTCCTGTTCGGGCACTCCTTGTAGTTTCGATCGCTGTGGTCCTCGTCGTTGTTTAGGAATTTGCGGTTGTATTTTCCGGCCCCGGAAATGTCGTTATATGCCTTGATCCTGTAGGTATCGTGAAGCACCTCTGCCCAAGAAGTGTCGTTTAACACCTCTGCCCATGAGGTGTCGTTGAATGGAACTTCTGTGTTGCTTGATGCTGATTCGTCCAACACGATGCGGAGTTTTGTAGTTGATTGAGAGGTTGGGCTCCCCCCGATGAGCCGCCTGAATCGTGCTCTCTTAGTGATAATCTTCGATATTGGAGGGTATGTTGGCGTTGTTGGAGCCATGGATGGCTCCAGTGAGATGTTAGTGGTCTGAGACTTGTCCGATGCAGCAATCTGTGGGCTCAGTGGATAAATGTTGAGAGCTGATGGTGTGTTTTGACAACTACTAATCTTATTTGAGGAATTCGTTAAGGTGGTGACAACGTGATGATTATTCCGCTTCGGGTCGTTCGCTGATGTGGCCCCTTTCGGAAATGGCGAAGGTGGCATCTTCGTGTTATGTCCAGGAAAATGACTCCCCCATATGATACTCCTGCTCTCAGGCGATACAGGCAGCGTGCTATAAGACAGACTGAACATTGAGATGCTGATTGAGGAGGAAATGCTCCTAGATAATCCTATCGGGGATTTCGAAACCCCTGCTGTAGATTTTGATTCGAAATTGACTCTGTTGTTCTGAACGGGATTCAGTTTTTTCCGGTCCAGAAGATCGTGAGAGGTTGTCCGCAATTCGCGTGTAGGCGAAGAGTTGTGCGTGTTAGAGGTTGTCTGATTCAAGACGATTGGTAGCGTCGAATCAGATTGTTCAGATAATGATGACACGAAATTGTTTGTTGTCAAGTCGTATGTAGGCGATGAGCAGCGAACGTTGGAGGTTGTCTGATTCACGGCGTTTGGTAGCGTTGAATCAGATTTTTCAGATAATGAGGACACGAACTTGGTCGTCGTCGAGTCGCATGCAGGCGATGAGCTGCGGACGCGAGAAGTCGTCTGATCCAAAACGATCGGTATCGTTGAATCAGATTGTTCAAACGATGACGCGAGCCTGGCCGTCGCCAAGTCGCGTGCTGGCGATGAGCAGCGAACGTTCGAGGTTGTCTGATTCAAGGCGATTGGTAGCGTTGAATCAGATCGTTCAGATAATGATGACGCGAGCTTGTTTGTCGTTAGGTCGCGTATTGGCGATGAGTTGCGAACGTGAGAGATTGTCTGATTCACGGCGATCGGTAACATTGAATCAGATTGTTCAGGTAGAGACGTTGCTACCGTAATTGTCGTCCGGTCGCGTATTGACGATGAACGGCGGATGTTAGAAGTTGTCTGATTTAGTCATTGTCTCCCTTGTCGTTGAGGATTCGGCGTTAAATTTGATTCGGTTTCCCTTGTTCGTATCGAGCGGGACTCGCGTTTGGGAGAAGTTCTGGGAGATGATCGGCGAGATATTGGAGGAGACGCTCGGCGTGACGACGGAGGAGATGATCGGCGAGATGATCGAGGCGATGATCGGCGAGATGATCGAGGCGATGATCGGCGAGATGATCGAGGCGATGATCGGCGAGATGATCGGGGAGATGATTCGGATCGTCTCGAGTGACGCGACGAACGCGGTGTCGGAGAAATAGGTGGTGATCGTCTGCCTGATGATCGGTCGCTCGACGAATGACTGCTCGATGATCGGCTGCTAGATGATCGTGATTTCTCAGAACTCTGATCTCGATGAAGATAAGTGTGATGTCGTAGTCTACATATGCGACATGAACCGGCGGAACATTGAGCTACGGAATGACCTTTACTCAAGCAATTGGTACAGAGCGATGCTCTTTTGGCGGTTTCGATGCGATTTTTGATTGGTTTTGCCTTGAAGACATTGCAATTCCAAATTTCGTGTGATCCTTGGCAAGTTGGACACACCAACGTTCTCTGTGTAGTGGTAAATGTGTGAGTTCCCGGCGCGGATTGTCGTTGCCGATTATGTGAATCGGATGCCCTCTTTTTTGCGATTTTGGTGTAGCTTATTCTATCCCCGTTTGTTCGTGTTTTCAGGAATTCTAGTAAGTGTGTGTATGACGGCATCCCCTTGTCAGGCAGAGTGCGTTGCCATTTATGAATGATGGCTGATGGTAGTTTCCAGGTGAATAATCTGGGCAGAACTACGTTTGAGGTAATTGGTTCACCTAGTCTTTCTAAGGCTTGAAGATTAATCTTAACTGTTTCGATAAAGTCATCTATTGCTTCGGGTGTCTCTACAGTTATTTCCGGATAATCAAGTATCAGATCCCAATGGCGCATGCAAACCTGACGGTGGCAGTCAAATTTATTTTTAAGAGTATCGAGAGCAATCGGATAATTTAGTTCTGTAGTGTCCAACGGTTGGATAGTCCGCGCGGCTTTTCCAGTCAACGATGTTCGAAGGTACTGGAATTTTTGGACGGGTGTCAATTGTTCGCTTCGATCAATTGTGGACAAGAATGAATCATAAAAAGAATGCCAATTTTCTATTGTCCCGTCGAACGTGGGTAGGTGCATTTCTGGTAGTTTAATCGCAGCCGGCGATATTGGATGAGTCGCGAATTGGCGGTGCCGACGTTGATGCGGGTGTATTGGTCATGAGCTTGGATATTCGTACTATCAGATTGAAATATGTTGATTCAAGTTCGGGATCGCGTGGGTTTGCCTCCTCGCCTAAATCTTCTAGTTGGTCTTGCAATAGTCGATATTGTTTCCACGCGTCTTCGACCCATGCCTGGTGGACAGGTAAACTGGACTTGTCCTTTTGATCGCATTGTTCGTATTCGTCAAGTCGTTTGGATGCGGTAGTAAATCGACCAATTTGGTAACCTCGTCTCCGACGCAAGTTGGCAATATTGTCAGTGGTTTCCATTTTTATAGCGGTTTGTAAAGACAATGCAATGAACGAGCTTACCTTCTAGCTGTGAATTTACTGTTGCTCGTCACCGTGTGTTGTTGGCGTGAGGTTCTCTGATTGTGTTCTTCGATCACCGGGTGTTTCCTCCTCAGGATTGACGGACCTGGCGGTACTAACTTCGCTGGAGTGGTAACGCTTCCGCTGCTGGTTATGTTGGATTCACGTGGCACTGTCTGGTAGTGGGTGTCACTGGTGTGCACTTTTCACTTACCACTGAATCCGGCTCGAAGGACCAAATGTTACGACCGTTCGCGGAGAGACGCGGTCGCGAGGAAAACGCGTCAGCGAGAGGCGTAAATTCTCGCTACGATTCGGCTAATCGACGCCGCGAAATAGACGTTCCCCGTGTTTCGATTAGGATAACAGGGGTGGTTAATTGAAATTAACACTGTGTTAACAGGTTAATATAGCATATATTTTTAACAATAAGTTAAATTATAATAGAAACGTCACAAATTGTTTCGTGATAGGTACAGTTAATGTTTTATAGAAAATCGACTCGATTTTTTATGTATGCGGTGTGAATTTTATAATGAGACTGTTCGGATACGACTGTGCGGTGACAGTTGTCGAATGAGACTGATCGGTTACAGATTTCGAATCCGACTGATCGGTTAGAGTGTTCGATTGAGACTGACTTCCTTAGACCGATTTTTTGTCTTTCGGGGAGACGACCCCCCATATGCTCGGATCACGCCATCGCAAGCGCCGATGATCACGTAGGCCGACTTCTTCGTTAGAAAATAACGGTCCGAGATCGACGGTTCCAGAACTCGTTATTTGGTGACAAATATGCGCTCGTCGATACCGTGTATATTTTTCGTCAGGCAGATAAGAGGATGTATCTGCGACGCTGGAGGACCGCGAGCGACGGTTGGAAATACGATCTCTGCAGAGCCTCGTGGCGTAACAACCTCATTACTTATAATGTTATATACTATTACCTTATAATGTATAATGTTATATGCTATTACGTTATAATGAATAACGTTATATGCTACTACCTTATAACGCATAACGTTATATGGTGTTACATCATAACGTATAAGCTTATATGCTATTACCTTATTACGCATAAAGTTATATGCTATTACATTACAACGTATAACGTTATATAATATTACCTTACAACGTATAACGTTATATCCTACTACCTAATAACGTAGAACGTTGATTACTATTACATTACAACGTATATCGTTATATGGTGTTACATCATAACGTATAACGTTATATACTATAACGTGATAACGTATAACGTTATATGCTAATACCTTATAACGTATAACGTTACATACTACTACGTTATAACCTATAACGTTATATACTATTACTTGATAACGTATATCGTTACACGCTATTACCTTATAACGTATAACGTTATATACTATTACGATATAAAGTATATCGTTATAAGCTATTACGTTATAACGTATAAAGTTATATGCTATTGCTTTATAACGTATATTGTTATATACTATTACCTTATAACGTATAACGTTATATACTATTACTTGATAACGTATAACGTTATATGGTATTACACTATAACGTATAACGTTATTTGCTATTACCTTAAAACGTATAACTTTATAAGTTATTACATTATAAAGTATTACATTATATGCTATTACCTTATCACGTATAAGGTTATATTCTATCACGTTATAACGCATAACGTTATATACTATTGCATCATAACGTATAACCTTATGTGCTCTTAAATTGTATCTTATGACGTTATATACTGTTACGTTATAACGAATAACGTCATATACTATAGCTTTATAAGGTATAACGTTATATGCTACTACATTGTAACTTATGACGTTATATACTTTTACGTTATAACGTACACCCTTATATACTGTTGCGTTATAACGTATAACGTTATATGCTATTACTTTATTTAGTATATGGTTATATACTATTATCACATAACGTAAAACGTTATATACTATTACCATATAACGTATATCGTTAAATGCTGTTACGCCATAACGTATATCGTTATTTGCTATTACCTTAAAACGTTTAACGTTATATGATATTACGGTATAACGTATAACGTTATATGCTATTCCGTTCTAACGTATAACTTTATGTGGTATTACATTTTAACGTATAACGTTTTATGGTATTACATTATAACATGTAACGTTGTATACTATTATGTTATAGCGTATGTCACGTCGGAGGCACAAAAGATCGCGAAATTAACAAATCGCAGGTGATGTCCTCGCGCCGTAATACCATATAACGTAATAGTATATAACGTTACACGTTATAAGGAAATAGCATATAACGTTATACGTTATAACGCAATAGTATATAACGTTATACGTTATAACGTGAAAGAATATAACGTTATACGTTATAAGGTAATAGCATTAAACGATATACTTTATAATCTAATACCATATAACGTAATAGTATATAACGTTGTACTTTATATTGTAATAGTATATAACGATATACTTAATAAAGTAATAGCATATAACGTTATATGTTAGAAGGTAAGAGCATCTAACGTTATACGCTATAACGTAATACCATATAACGTTATACGTTATAACGTAATAGAATATGACGATATTCGTTATAGCGTAATAGCATATAACGTTATACGTTAGAATGTGATAGCATATAACGTTATACGTTATAGCGTAATAGCATATGACGATATTCGTTATAACGTAATAGCATATAACGTTATACGTTGTAAGGTAATAGCATATAACGTTATACGTTATAACGCAATAGTATATAACATTATACGTTATAACGTGAAAGAATATAACGTTATACGTTATAAGGTAATAGCATTAAACGATATACTTTATAATGTAATACCATATAACGTAATAGTATATAACGTTATACTTTATATTGTAATAGTATATAGCGATATACCTAATAAGGTAAAAGCATATAACGTTATACGTTATAAGGTAAGAGCATATAACGTTATACGATATAAGGAAATAGCATATAACGATATACGTTACAACGTATCATAATATAACGTTATACTTTGTTAGGTAATAGCATATAAGGTTATACGCTATAACGTTATAGTATATGACGTTAATCGTTATAACGTAACAGCAGATAACGTCATAAGTTACAATTTAGGAGCATAATACGTTATACGTTATAATGCAATAGCACATAACGTTATACGTTATAACGTGGTAGAATATAACGTTATAAGTTATAAGGTAATAGCATATAACCTTATACGTTCTAAGGCAGTAGCATATAACGTTATACGCTATAAAGTAATAGCAAATAACGTTTTACGACATGATGTAATACCATATAACGTTATACGTTATAAGATAATAGCATATAACGTTATACGTTTTAAGGTAATAGCAAATAACGTTATACGTTATAACGTAGTAGCATATAACTTTATACGCTATAACGTAATACCATATAACGTTATACGTTATATCGTAATAGTTAATAACGTTATATGTTATAAGGTAATAGCGTATAACGTTATACGTTTTAGGGTAATAGCTTATTGCGTTATACGTTATAACATAATAGCATACAGCGATATACTTTATAGCGTAATAGCATATAACGTTATACGTTAGAATGTGATAGCATATAACGTTATACGTTATAGCGTAACAGCATATGACGATATTCGTTATAACGTAATAGCATATAACGTTATACGTTTTAAGGTAAAAGCATATAACGTTATACGTTGTATGGCAATAGCATATAACCTTATACGTTTAAAAGTAATAGCTAATTACGTTTTACGTTATAGCGTAATAGCATATGACGATATTCGTTATAACATAATAGCATATAACGGTATACCTTATAGCGTAATATTACATAACGTCATACGTTATATGGTAATGGTATGTAACGATATACTTAATAAAGTAATAGCATATAACGTTATACGTTATAAGGTAATAGCATATAACGTTATACGTTATAAGGTAATAGCATATAACGTTATACGTTATGATGTAACATCATATAACGTTATACGTTAGAAGGTAATAGCATATAATGTTATACGTTATGATGTAACACCATATAACGTTATACGATATAGGCTAATAGCATATAACGTTATACGTTACAATGTAATATCATCTAACGTTATACGTTATAAGATAATAGCATATAACGTTATACGTTTTAAGGTAATAGCAAATAACGTTATACGTTATAACGTAGTAGCATATAACTTTATACGCTATAACGTAATACCATATAACGTTATACGTTATATCGTAATAGTTAATAACGTTATATGTTATAAGGTAATAGCGTATAACGTTATACGTTTTAGGGTAATAGCTTATTGCGTTATACGTTATAACATAATAGCATATAACGATATACTTTATATCGTAATAGTATATAACGTTATACGTTATAAGACAATAGCATATAACATTATACATTATAACGTAACAGTATATAACGATGTACGTTATAACGTAATAGTAAATAACGTTATACGTTGAAATGGTATAGCATATAACGTTATACGTTATAACGTAATAACGTATAACGATATACTTTGTAACGTAATAGTATATAACGTTATACGTTATAAGTTAATAGCATATAACGTTATACGTTACAACGTAATACCATATAACGTTATACGTTATAACATAATTGCGTATAATATTGTACTTTATAACGTGATAGTATATAACGTTATACGTTATGGCGTAATAGCATATAACGATATACGTTATATGGCAATAGTATATATCGCTAAACGTTATAACGTAATGGCAATTAACGATATACTGTGTAACGTAATAGTATATAACGTTATACGTTATCACTTAATAGGAAATAAGGTCATACGTTATAGCGTAATAGCATATAACGATGTACCTTATAACGTAATATCATATAACGTTATACGTTATATGGTAATAGTATATAAGGATATACTTAATAAGGTAATAGAATATAACGTTATACATTGCAAGTTAATAACGAATAACGATATACTTTGTAACGTAAAAGTATATAACGTTATACGTTATAGGGTAATAGCATATAACGTTATACGTTATAACGTAATACCATATAACGATGTACCTTATAACGTAATAGTATATAACGTTATACATCATAAGGTAATAGCAAATAACGTTATACGTTATAGAGTAATAGTATATAACGATATACTTAATAACGTAATACCATATAACGTTGTACGTTATATGGTAATAGTATGTAACCATATACTTAATAACGTAATAGAATATAACGTTATACGTTGGAATGTAATAGCATATAACGTTATACGATATAAGGTAATAGTATATAACGATATACTTTCTAAAGTGATATCATATAACGTTATACGTTATAGGGTAATAGCATATAACGTTATACGTTATGGCGTAATAGTATATAACGTTATACGTTATAACGTGAAAGAATATAACGTTATACGTTATAAGGTAATAGCATTAAACGATATACTTTATAATCTAATACCATATAACGTAATAGTATATAACGTTGTACTTTATATTGTAATAGTATATAACGATATACTTAATAAAGTAATAGCATATAACGTTATACGTTATATCGTGAAAGAATATAACGTTATACGTTATAAGGTAATAGCATTAAACGATATACTTTATAATGTAATACCATATAACGTAATAGTATATAACGTTACACGTTATAAGGAAATAGCATATAACGTTATACGTTATAACGCAATAGTATATAACGTTATACGTTATAACGTGAAAGAATATAACGTTATACGTTATAACGTGAAAGAATATAACGTTATACGTTATAAGGTAATAGCATTAAACGATATACTTTATAATCTAATACCATGTAACGTAATAGTATATAACGTTGTACTTTATATTGTAATAGCATATGACGATATTCGTTATAACGTAATAGCATATAACGTTATACGTTTTAAGGTAATAGCATATAACGTTATACGTTATAACGCAATAGTATATAACATTATACGTTATAACGTGAAAGAATATAACGTTATACGTTATAAGGTAATAGCATTAAACGATATACTTTATAATGTAATACCATATAACGTAATAGTATATAACGTTACACGTTATAAGGAAATAGCATATAACGTTATACGTTATAACGCAATAGTATATAACGTTATACGTTATAACGTGAAAGAATATAACGTTATACGTTATAACGCAATAGTATATAACGTTATACGTTATAACGTGAAAGAATATAACGTTATACGTTATAAGGTAATAGCATTAAACGATATACTTTATAATCTAATACCATGTAACGAAATAGTATATAACGTTGTACTTTATATTGTAATAGCATATGACGATATTCGTTATAACGTAATAGCATATAACGTTATACGATATAAGGAAATAGCATATAACGATATACGTTACAACGTATCATTATATAACGTTATACTTTGTTAGGTAATAGCATATAAGGTTATACGCTACAACGTTATAGTATATGACGTTAATCGTTATAACGTAACAGCAGATAACGTCATAAGTTACAATTTAGGAGCATAATAGGTTATACGTTATAATGCAATAGCACATAACGTTATACGTTATAACGTGGTAGAATATAACGTTATAAGTTATAAGGTAATAGCATATAACGTTATACGTTTTAAGGCAGTAGCATATAACGTTATACGCTATAAAGTAATAGCAAATAACGTTTTACGTCATAATGTAATACCATATAACGTTATACGTTATAAGATAATAGCATATAACGTTATACGTTATAAGGTAATAGCATATAACGTTATACGTTATGATGTAACACCATATAACGTTATACGTTATAGGCTAATAGCATATAACGTTATACGTTATAGGCTAATAGCATATAACGTTATACGTTACAATGTAATATCATCTAACGTTATACGTTATAAGGTAATAGCATTAAACGATATACTTTATAATCTAATACCATATAACGTAATAGTATATAACGTTGTACTTTATATTGTAATAGTATATAACGATATACTTAATAAAGTAATAGCATATAACGTTATACGTTATATCGTGAAAGAATATAACGTTATACGTTATAAGGTAATAGCATTAAACGATATACTTTATAATCTAATACCATGTAACGTAATAGTATATAACGTTGTACTTTATATTGTAATAGTATATAACGATATACTTAATAAAGTAATAGCATATAGCGTTATACGTTATAAGGTAAGAGCATCTAACGTTATACGCTATAACGTAATACCATATAACGTTATACGTTATAACGTAATAGAATATGACGATATTCGTTATTGCGTAATAGCATATAACGTTATACGTTAGAATGTGATAGCATATAACGTTATACGGTATAGCGTAATAGCATATGACGATATTCGGTATAACGTAATAGCATATAACGTTATACGTTTTAAGGTAATAGCATATAACGTTATACGTTATAACGCAATAGTATATAACATTATACGTTATAACGTGAAAGAATATAACGTTATACGTTATAAGGTAATAGCATTAAACGATATACTTTATAATGTAATACCATATAACGTAATAGTATATAACGTTATACTTTATATTGTAATAGTATATAGCGATATACTTAATAAAGTAAAAGCATATAACGTTATACGTTAGAAGGTAAGAGCATATAACGTTATACGATATAAGGAAATAGCATATAACGATATACGTTACAACGTATCATTATATAACGTTATACTTTGTTAGGTAATAGCATATAAGGTTATACGCTATAACGTTATAGTATATGACGTTAATCGTTATAACGTAACAGCAGATAACGTCATAAGTTACAATTTAGGAGCATAATACGTTATACGTTATAATGCAATAGCACATACGTTATAATATAATACGTTAAATATACGTTATAACGTGGTAGAATATAACGTTATAAGTTATAAGGTAATAGCATATAACGTTATACGTTTTAAGGCAGTAGCATATAACGTTATACGCTATAAAGTAATAGCAAATAACGTTTTACGTCATAATGTAATACCATATAACGTTATACGTTATAAGATAATAGCATATAACGTTATACGTTTTAAGGTAATAGCAAATAACGTTATACGTTATAACGTAGTAGCATATAACTTTATACGCTATAACGTAATACCATATAACGTTATACGTTATATCGTAATAGTTAATAACGTTATATGTAATAAGGTAATAGCGTATAACGTTATACGTTTTAGGGTAATAGCTTATTGCGTTATACGTTATAACATAATAGCATATAACGATATACTTTATATCGTAATAGTATATAACGTTATACGTTATAAGACAATAGCATATAACAATATACATTATAACGTAACAGTATATAACGATGTACGTTATAACGTAATAGTAAATAACGTTATACGTTGAAATGGTATAGCATATAACGTTATACGTTATAACGTAATAACGTATAACGATATACTTTGTAACGTAATAGTATATAACGTTATACGTTATAAGTTAATAGCATATAACGTTATACGTTACAACGTAATACCATATAACGTTATACGTTATAACATAATTGCGTATAATATTGTACTTAATAACGTGATAGTATATAACGTTATACGTTATGGCGTAATAGCATATAACGATATACGTTATATGGCAATAGTATATATCGCGAAACGTTATAACGTAATGGCAATTAACGATATACTGTGTAACGTAATAGTATATAACGTTATACGTTATCACTTAATAGGAAATAAGGTCATACGTTATAGCGTAATAGCATATAACGATGTACCTTATAACGTAATATTATATAACGTTATACGTTATATGGTAATAGTATATAAGGATATACTTAATAAGGTAATAGAATATAACGTTATACATTGCAAGTTAATAACGAATAACGATATACTTTGTAACGTAAAAGTATATAACGTTATACGTTATAGGGTAATAGCATATAACGTTAGACGTTATAACGTAATACCATATAACGATGTACCTTATAACGTAATAGTATATAACGTTATACATCATAAGGTAATAGCAAATAACGTTATACGTTATAGAGTAATAGTATATAACGATATACTTAATAACGTAATACCATATAACGTTGTACGCTATATGGTAATAGTATGTAACCATATACTTAATAACGTAATAGAATATAACGTTATACGTTGGAATGTAATAGCATATAACGTTATACGATATAAGGTAATAGTATATAACGATATACTTTCTAAAGTGATATCATATAACGTTATACGTTATAGGGTAATAGCATATAACGTTATACGTTATGGCGTAATAGTATATAACGTTATACGTTATAACGTGAAAGAATATAACGTTATACGTTATAAGGTAATAGCATTAAACGATATACTTTATAATCTAATACCATATAACGTAATAGTATATAACGTTGTACTTTATATTGTAATAGTATATAACGATATACTTAATAAAGTAATAGCATATAACGTTATACGTTATATCGTGAAAGAATATAACGTTATACGTTATAAGGTAATAGCATTAAACGATATACTTTCTAATCTAATACCATGTAACGTAATAGTATATAACGTTGTACTTTATATTGTAATAGTATATAACGATATACTTAATAAAGTAATAGCATATAACGTTATACGTTATAAGGTAAGAGCATCTAACGTTATACGCTATAACGTAATACCATATAACGTTATACGTTATAACGTAATAGAATATGACGATATTCGTTATTGCGTAATAGCATATAACGTTATACGTTAGAATGTGATAGCATATAACGTTATACGGTATAGCGTAATAGCATATGACGATATTCGTTATAACGTAATAGCATATAACGTTATACGTTTTAAGGTAATAGCATATAACGTTATACGTTATAACGCAATAGTATATAACATTATACGTTATAACGTGAAAGAATATAACGTTATACGTTATAAGGTAATAGCATTAAACGATATACTTTATAATGTAATACCATATAACGTAATAGTATATAACGTTATACTTTATATTGTAATAGTATATAGCGATATACTTAATAAAGTAAAAGCATATAACGTTATACGTTAGAAGGTAAGAGCATATAACGTTATACGATATAAGGAAATAGCATATAACGATATACGTTACAACGTATCATTATATAACGTTATACTTTGTTAGGTAATAGCATATAAGGTTATACGCTATAACGTTATAGTATATGACGTTAATCGTTATAACGTAACAGCAGATAACGTCATAAGTTACAATTTAGGAGCATAATACGTTATACGTGATAATGCAATAGCACATAACGTTATACGTTATAACGTGGTAGAATATAACGTTATAAGTTATAAGGTAATAGCATATAACGTTATACGTTTTAAGGCAGTAGCATATAACGTTATACGCTATAAAGTAATAGCAAATAACGTTTTACGTCATAATGTAATACCATATAACGTTATACGTTATAAGATAATAGCATATAACGTTATACGTTTTAAGGTAATAGCAAATAACGTTATACGTTATAACGTAGTAGCATATAACTTTATACGCTATAACGTAATACCATATAACGTTATACGTTATATCGTAATAGTTAATAACGTTATATGTTATAAGGTAATAGCGTATAACGTTATACGTTTTAGGGTAATAGCTTATTGCGTTATACGTTATAACATAATAGCATATAACGATATACTTTATATCGTAATAGTATATAACGTTATACGTTATAAGACAATAGCATATAACATTATACATTATAACGTAACAGTATATAACGATGTACGTTATAACGTAATAGTAAATAACGTTATACGTTGAAATGGTATAGCATATAACGTTATACGTTATAACGTAATAACGTATAACGATATACTTTGTAACGTAATAGTATATAACGTTATACGTTATAAGTTAATAGCATATAACGTTATACGTTACAACGTAATACCATATAACGTTATACGTTATAACATAATTGCGTATAATATTGTACTTAATAACGTGATAGTATATAACGTTATACGTTATGGCGTAATAGCATATAACGATATACGTTATATGGCAATAGTATATATCGCGAAACGTTATAACGTAATGGCAATTAACGATATACTGTGTAACGTAATAGTATATAACGTTATACGTTATCACTTAATAGGAAATAAGGTCATACGTTATAGCGTAATAGCATATAACGATGTACCTTATAACGTAATATCATATAACGTTATACGTTATATGGTAATAGTATATAAGGATATACTTAATAAGGTAATAGAATATAACGTTATACATTGCAAGTTAATAACGAATAACGATATACTTTGTAACGTAAAAGTATATAACGTTATACGTTATAGGGTAATAGCATATAACGTTATACGTTATAACGTAATACCATATAACGATGTACCTTATAACGTAATAGTATATAACGTTATACATCATAAGGTAATAGCAAATAACGTTATACGTTATAGAGTAATAGTATATAACGATATACTTAATAACGTAATACCATATAACGTTGTACGTTATATGGTAATAGTATGTAACCATATACTTAATAACGTAATAGAATATAACGTTATACGTTGGAATGTAATAGCATATAACGTTATACGATATAAGGTAATAGTATATAACGATATACTTTCTAAAGTGATATCATATAACGTTATACGTTATAGGGTAATAGCATATAACGTTATACGTTATGGCGTAATAGTATATAACGTTATACGTTATAACGTGAAAGAATATAACGTTATACGTTATAAGGTAATAGCATTAAACGATATACTTTATAATCTAATACCATATAACGTAATAGTATATAACGTTGTACTTTATATTGTAATAGTATATAACGATATACTTAATAAAGTAATAGCATATAACGTTATACGTTATAACGTGAAAGAATATAACGTTATACGTTATAAGGTAATAGCATTAAACGATATACTTTATAATCTAATACCATATAACGTAATAGTATATAACGTTGTACTTCATATTGTAATAGTATATAACGATATACTTAATAAAGTAATAGCATATAACGTTATACGTTATAAGGTAAGAGCATCTAACGTTATTCGCTATAACGTAATACCATATAACGTTATACGTTATAACGTAATAGAATATGACGATATTCGTTATTGCGTAATAGCATATAACGTTATACGTTAGAATGTGATAGCATATAACGTTATACGTTATAGCGTAATAGCATATGACGATATTCGTTGTAACGTAATAGCATATAACGTTATACGTTTTAAGGTAATAGCATATAACGTTATACGTTATAACGCAATAGTATATAACATTATACGTTATAACGTGAAAGAATATAATGTTATACGTTATAAGGTAATAGCATTAAACGATATACTTTATAATGTAATACCATATAACGTAATAGTATATAACGTTATACTTTATATTGTAATAGTATATAGCGATATACTTAATAAAGTAAAAGCATATAACGTTATACGTTAGAAGGTAAGAGCATATAACGTTATACGATATAAGGAAATAGCATATAACGATATACGTTACAACGTATCATTATATAACGTTATACTTTGTTAGGTAATAGCATATAAGGTTATACGCTATAACGTTATAGTATATGACGTTAATCGTTATAACGTAACAGCAGATAACGTCATAAGTTACAATTTAGGAGCATAATACGTTATACGTTATAATGCAATAGCACATAACGTTATACGTTATAACGTGGTAGAATATAACGTTATAAGTTATAAGGTAATAGCATATAACGTTATACGTTTTAAGGCAGTAGCATATAACGTTATACGCTATAAAGTAATAGCAAATAACGTTTTACGTCATAATGTAATACCATATAACGTTATACGTTATAAGATAATAGCATATAACGTTATACGTTTTAAGGTAATAGCAAATAACGTTATACGTTATAACGTAGTAGCATATAACTTTATACGCTATAACGTAATACCATATAACGTTATACGTTATATCGTAATAGTTAATAACGTTATATGTTATAAGGTAATAGCGTATAACGTTATACGTTTTAGGGTAATAGCTTATTGCGTTATACGTTATAACATAATAGCATACAACGATATACTTTATAGCGTAATAGCATATAACGTTATACGTTAGAATGTGATAGCATATAACGTTATACGTTATAGCGTAACAGCATATGACGATATTCGTTATAACGTAATAGCATATAACGTTATACGTTTTAAGGTAAAAGCATATAACGTTATACGTTGTATGGCAATAGCATATAACCTTATACGTTTAAAAGTAATAGCTAATTACGTTTTACGTTATAGCGTAATAGCATATGACGATATTCGTTATAACATAATAGCATATAACGGTATACCATATAGCGTAATATTACATAACGTCATACGTTATGTGGTAATGGTATGTAACGATATACTTAATAAAGTAATAGCATATAACGTTATACGTTATAAGGTAATAGCATATAACGTTATACGTTATGATGTAACATCATATAACGTTATACGTTAGAAGGTAATAGCATATAATGTTATACGTTATGATGTAACACCATATAACGTTATACGTTATAGGCTAATAGCATATAACGTTACACGTTACAATGTAATATCATCTAACGTTATACGTAATAACGTAATAGCATATAACGATATACTTTATATCGTAATAGTATATAACGTTATACGTTATAAGACAATAGCATATAACATTATACATTATAACGTAACAGTACATAACGATGTACGTTATAACGTAATAGTAAATAACGTTATACGTTGAAATGGTATAGCATATAACGTTATACGTTATAACGTAATAACGTATAACGATATACTTTGTAACGTAATAGTATATAACGTTATACGTTATAAGTTAATAGCATATAACGTTATACGTTACAACGTAATACCATATAACGTTATACGTTATAACATAATAGCGTATAATATTGTACTTTATAACGTGATAGTATATAACGTTATACGTTATGGCGTAATAGCATATAACGATATACGTTATATGGCAATAGTATATATCGCTAAACGTTATAACGTAATGGCAATTAACGATATACTGTGTAACGTAATAGTATATAACGTTATACGTTATCACTTAATAGGAAATAAGGTCATACGTTATAGCGTAATAGCATAAAACGATGTACCTTATAACGTAATATTATATAACGTTATACGTTATATGGTAATAGTATATAAGGATATACTTAATAAGGTAATAGAATATAACGTTATACATTGCAAGTTAATAACGAATAACGATATACTTTGTAACGTAAAAGTATATAACGTTATACGTTGTAAGGTAACAGTATATAACGAAGTACGTTATAACGTAAAAGTATATAGCGTTATACGTTATAAGGTAATAGCATATAACGATATACGTTATAACGTAATACCATATAACGTTATACGTTTAAACGTAATAGCAAAAAACGTCATACGTTATAGCGTAATATCATATAACGATGTACCTTATAACTTAATAGTATATAACGTTTTACGTTATATGGTATTGGTATATAACGATATTCTTAATGACGTAATAGCGTATAACGTTATACGTTATAACGTAATAACGTATAACGATGTACTTGGTAACGTAATAGTATATAATGTTCTATGTTATAAGGTAATAGCATATAACGTTATACGTTGTAAGCTAACAGTATAGAACGGTGTACGTTATAACGTAAGAGTATATAACGTCATACGTTACAATGTAGTAGCATATAACGTTATACGTTATGACTCAATAGTATATGACGTTATTCGTTATATCGTAACAGTATATGACGTCCTAAGTTACAATTTAAGAACATATGACGTTATACGTTATAACGTAATTCCATATAGCGTTATACGTTTTAAGGTAATAGCAAATAACGTTACACGTTATAGCGTAATGCCGTATAAGGATGTACCTTATAACGTAATAGTATGTAACGTTATACGTTATATGGTAATAGCATATAACGATATACTTAAGAAGGTAATAGCATATATCCTTATACATTACAACGTAATAACGTATAACGATATACCTTATAACGTAATAGTATATAACGACATAAGTTACAATGTAATAGCATATAACGTTTGTAAAGATATAGGAGGGATTCGGAAATACAAATAATTCCTTTATTGAGCACACAACAGTTATACATATATTTTATTCACTGAAGACCTTCAGTCTCGCTCGGGCAACCGAGGCGAACAGATGTGCGTAGGCAAACGTGTGCTCCAGTCAAGTGATTCAGAGAAGTGCTACGAATAGTGTTAGTGACAAACAATGCAACAGCAGATATCAACGATCAAGATTGCAACCAATGGAGAAAAATATTACATAAAAGGGTCATCAGATTTACCAGGCTTACAGCAACAACAGCAAAATAATAACAACCAAAATGATATGGAAATAGAAGAAATGGAAGAGCAGCGGAGACAGGAGGAGTGCAGACACGATAACAAAATAAGTTACCAGGACGAAAACTGGAAGCTAGCAAAGACTAGCAAAAAACGTAAAATAATTCCAGACACAAATGCTGCAGGAAACCCAGATACAGGAAAGCAGCGATGGCTGCAAGAATTACCTTTAAGAAACTCCTTCAGCTCACTAACGGAAGAAATAGACAATGACCCGACAAGCAAAACCACAACTAAAACACCTTACATATCAAAACCACCACCAATATTTGTTGAGGCCCAAATAATAGACCCGCTTATTGATCGACTAAACAATGTAGTCGGGAAGGATAACTACACAATAAAACAAACAAAATTAGAACAAGTAAAAATTCAAACAAACACCCCAGAAGTTTATAGGAAAGTGATAAATGAACTAAAGGAAAAAAATGCTATATACCACACGTACCAACTCAAAACAGAAAGGAGCTATAAAATAGTTATAAGAGGTTTACATCCAAAAACTAACACAAAAAAATTAAGCGAAGAATTAGGAAAAATTGGCCATGAAACAAGAGCAATAAACAATATGACAAGATACGATACGAAGCAACCACTGCCACTATTCTTAATAGAACTGGAACCCAGAACCAATAACAAGGAAATCTATGAAATCAAAAAAATACTAAATACAATTGTAACAGTGGAACCACCACGCTACAAAAAAGATATACCACAATGCATGCGGTGTCAACAATACGGACACACAAAAAATTATTGCAACAGAAGCCCGGCATGTGTTAAATGTGCAAAAAATCACCTAACAATACACTGCCCATACACAGGAAAAATAGAACAAGTTAAATGCTATAATTGTAACGGAAACCACCCAGCCAGCTACAAAGGATGTGAAATAAGGAAACAAATACAACGTAAACTGTTTCCTCCACTTCGCAACAGATCACACAATGACCATCAACCACAACAAAGTATAACGGATAACGAAACAACATTGAAAGCACAACAGGAACTAAACGCTATAAGCAGAAACATAGATCCCCAAGGTAAACGAAGCTACGCACAAGTAACTAAAAACATTAGCAAACCAACGCTTGCAATCAATCAGAATGAAAACAATAACATCGAAGACGTTACAGACATCAAAGAAATGCTCAAACAATCCATTAAAGGTATGGAAATGTTAGGAAAAATGGTAAGTGATCTAAACACAATACTAAGACAACAAGCACAACAAGCAACAATCATGTTACAACTACTTACTAACTTGCTAAGTAAAAAATAGAGATGGACATTTTGAAAATAGCAGTCTGGAACTCCAATGGCTTGCAACAGCGAGCCCACGAAACTAAAATATTTTTGTATAAAAATAATATTGATATACTACTTGTCTCAGAAACACATTTCACCCTAAAAAACTACATGAAAATACCGTACTACACCATATACGATACCAAACATCCCTCAGGTAAAGCACATGGAGGAACTGCAGTAATAATAAAAAATGACATCAAGCATCACTTACATAGTCAAACAAATCAAGAACACCTACAAGCAACCACTGTCACAATACAAACCAATGACAATTACTTCCAGATGTCAGCAGTATATGCACCTCCGAGACACAAAATGACACTTAAAAAATGGGAAGAGTACTTCCAATCCTTAGGCGACAAATATATAGCGGCAGGAGACTTTAATGCAAAGCACACATTATGGGGTTCGAGAATTAGCACACCGAGAGGTAGAACATTGGAAAAATACATTAGAAGCAGCAACCTCAACGTACTATCTACAGGAAAACCAACGTACTGGCCGACAGACCCCAATAAAATACCTGACCTGTTGGATTTTGCAGTAACAAAAGGGCTAAATGTAAGCAAATTAAAAATAACAACCAGCCTCGAGCTTAACTCCGACCATACACCAATTATAATAGAATATACAAGCAAACCACTACTTTATAACAAGTCAGAGTCGCTTTGCAATAAAACCACCAACTGGCAAACTTTCAAAGAACTGATCGAAAACAAAATCAACTGCAATATCCCGTTGAAAACACCTGAACACATTGAGCAGGCAGTAGCAACTTTGACAGAAATAATACAGGAAGCAGCGTGGGCAACCACCACCTATGAAACAAATAGCAGGCAATCAAAAATTATTCCGCAGGACATCCTAGACAAAATCAGGGAAAAAAGAAAAGCGAAAGCAAAATGGCAAAAACAGAGAACACGAGAAAACAAGAAAAACCTAAATAAACTTGCAAAGGAACTAAAGAATAAAATAAGGGAACATCATAATAACGAATTCTCAAAATTCATCGAATCACTATCCGCGCATGAGAATACCGACTACTCCCTATGGAAAGTCACTAACAAAATTAAGAAAACAGTAAAAACAATCCCAGCAATCAGAAAAATGGACAACACATGGGCCAGAACCAACGAAGAACAGGCAGAAGAATTCTCAAAGCACCTGCAAAATATATTTTCGCCGTATGAAATTAATAACAGCATCCCTGGATGGCAAACAAATGAAGAAGTAGAAAATGCCAGCAACACAACTGATAAACGCTGCACCATACTCAGCACAACAGCGCAAGAAGTTACAAACCTAATTGAGGCAACAAAGACAAGTAAAGCACCAGGATTTGACTTGATCAATGGGAAAATCTTAAAAAACCTTCCCCCAAATCCAATAAGACTAACAACGATAATATTTAACGCAATTCTAAGAATACAGTACTTTCCTACACTATGGAAAATAGCACAGATAGTGATGTTACCCAAACCAAACAAAAACCCACATTTAACTGCATCCTACAGGCCGATATCATTACTACCTGCGTTTTCCAAATTACTAGAGAAAATAATATATAACCGCTTAAAACCAACAATAGAAAAAGAAAAACTAATACCGAACCATCAATTTGGATTCAGGAATAAACACTCCACAATAGAACAATTGCATAGACTCGTCAACGAAATCTTACAGTCGCTTGAAACAAAACAATACTGCACAGCACTCTTTATGGATATCGAAAAAGCATTCGACAAAGTTAACCATGAAAAACTTCTTCAAACAATCAAAAAGCAATTTCCAGAACAAATCTACAAACTACTCAAATCCTACTTAAACAACAGAACCTTTGTAGTAAAAATAAATGATGCATACTCTGAAATTAAGGACATCAAGGCAGGAGTACCGCAAGGAAGTGTCTTAGGACCAATATTATACACACTATACACGGCAGATATACCAACAACTGTCAACAGTAAAACACTGACGTTTGCGGACGATACGGCCATACTAGTGAGGCATGCAAATCTAGAAACGGCCGCCGCACTACTACAAGAACACACTACAAAAATAGAAAAATGGCTGCAAAACAAACAAATAAAAGTGAACACCAGCAAGTGCAACCACATAACATTTACACTTAGAAAAGGAAAAACACCAGATATTCAACTGAACGGCGCCCACATAGCACAATCAAAGCAAGTCAAATATCTGGGAATAAATTTAGACACACGCCTTACATGGAAGCACCATATAAAATCAATAATAAACAGAATAAGTGCAAAAAGGAAGCAGATGTACTGGTTAATCAATAGAAAATCTAAATTAAGCACAATGAATAAACTAAATATATACAAAACAATAATCAAACCAATCTGGACATACGGAGTCCCATTATGGGGGACGGCAGCAATGAGTCACATAAGCAAAATAGAAATAGAGCAAGCAAAAATCTTAAGGACAATAGTTAACGCTCCATGGTACGTCAGAAATGAAGACCTACGAAAAGATCTAAAAATTCCAACAGTCAAAGAGGAAATCGCTAGATACGCAAAAAAGTACAAAGAAAGACTTGCAGCACACCCAAACCAGCTGGCTGCTGAAACAAATAAAACCAAAATAGAAAGAAGACTGAAGAGGAAGCATCCCGCAGACCTCGAAATAGAGATGCAATAGGAAACCTAGAAGATGGAACCCCGCTGGGGGTAACCATCCACATGCTATATTTTATTTATTTCTATTTATTTTTATTTTTTATTTTTTTTTTTTTTTTTTATTCTTTTATTCTCTAAGCTATAACATTTTACCAAATGTCCTTCTGGACAAATTGTAAAAATTTAATAAAACAAATAAAAAAAAAAAAAAAAATTTGCTTACCAGTGTTGATAAAGCATACTGTGGTGGGCTTTCCTCCGATGTATTGGGTTGAAGTTAAAGTTTCGCCTGGTCCTATCTCGTTATCGGTGCTCTGGAACGGTAATATGATCTCGTCTAAGGTTAGTTTATCCTTAATGACGTTATATCGGTACTTCGTAAGGAATGGGAGTCCGATTATTCCGTCTTCGATTAGGGGAAAATTGTCAGGAACTATATGGAATTGATGATCCTTCTTGAGCATATTTAGGTTACAAATTTTTTCGGTGGTGTGTTTGTCGTTTCCCATTAGGAAAGTCCTTGGGCTGGAGGTTTGGGCGTTCAGTGAAGTGGTTTCTTTTATGAGATTTATTCTTGCTCCGGTATCGACGAGAAATCTGGCTCTTTTTCCGTCTCTTCGTTGCAGCACGATCGACAATAATCTTCCGGTGGTGATACAATTAACTTTTGGGATGTTTCTTCTCGGTTCTCCGTTGTCTGGTTTACTCGAGGTGGAATTTTTCCTTGGTTGGCAAATGGAAAATTTTTGGGGGTAACAACCTCCGGCCGTGTGTCCGATTCGTAAACACTTGGGACACTTCGGTTTCGCATGGTCGTCTAATGGTCGGCCAGATGACCGAGCAAAAGTTCGCAGTCGTGGGTCGGTAATATTTTGCTTGGGTGCTGGTATGGTGTTGTAAGATTGGTTCCTTGGGCGGTTGGCGACACGATTCGCTTCCCGTAGCCATTGTTCTCTATCAGCGGCTAGTTGTTGGGCAAGGTTCAGGTTTTTCGGCTCGCTAACCACTACCATCTGTCCTATTTCATGTCGTAGGTTGAGTAAATATGTTTTAAGCGCCTCGCGTTCTTCAATATCTATAGCTATGCGTCGTTCGGTTGGTGTACGATTTTCGTTTTGAACTGTGTAATTCAGTTCATTGAGCTGTTGTCGGAATCTAGAATTGAAAGATTGTACACTCTCTGTTGCCCCTTGTTTTAAATTCTTTAGTTTGTCCCTACAATTGCTGATAGTTGTTGGTGTTAACACATGTTGTCTCAAGCACAAATACAAGTCTTCGAACGAGTCAATTTTTAGATACCGTATATTTCTTTTTGCATCATCGGTAATTCTTTGGATCAATATAAGGTCTAATAATAGCTCTCTGTCACTTGCCTTACATCTGGCTCTTGCTTTGCGGACCGATGAGATGAAATCTTCAACGCCTACGTCATCTCGACCCCGTAGTGTCTCGATAGTTTGTATGGCCTTGTCTGCGTCAAGCCCTCGGTCTTCGTTGTGGTCATTCCTTTGTCTAGTCGTAACGTGATTACTTCGTTGTCTTCGTGAAACATTTGGTTCGTCGGTTTCGTCGTCTGTCATTTGGTCAACACCGGTTGCTAAAGGCGTGCTCGTGAGCGGCTGGTCAGTTTCGGTGTCGTACCCTAATTCCATAGCCTTTGTAAGGCCTCGTATTTCTTTGGTCCGATTTCTATCACTAGTTTCCGCGAATCTTTTTATACTGTTAATATTCTGATCCGTATTACTTTTAAAGTTTCTAAACTCGTGAGTAAGATTTTGAAGGTGTTCGAGTATAGTCATAATTAATTCGCTCTGCTTTGCCGTACTCATGTCAGTTGGATTCATCTTGATAGACGCGATATTTTCGGAAGAGTCACTATCTTCAGAACGAATTTCGGGTTTAGGAGTTCGGTAATATGCGAAAGCCAGCTTGTAGATCCTTCTTTTGATCAAGGAGGTGACCGTGGTCCGTCGCTGTAGAATCCGTAGAGTTCCCGTTGAAGTATTCTCTTGATGCGATGAATGGATCCTGGCAAGGATCGCCAATTTTGTCACGTCGGAGACACAAAAGATCGCGAAATTAACGGATCGCCGCTGATCTCCTCGCGTCGCGGCACGAACGAAATGATTCTTTCACGAATAGGGTGAAGCAAATAGAACTTAGTATGCGAAAATGAGATTTATTGCAAAAATCCAACAGAGTAACGGTTACAACAGCGTGGTTCGGAATCTTGGAACAGATAGCTTCGAGATGCTACGACAGACTGTTTTAGCGCTGGTTTGGGAAGGTCCCTCTAGCGAGGATCTAGTCCCTTTGGAGGCGGTCTCTTTAGTCTATTGTTTCAACAGATGCGGCATGCAGGGTGTTCGGTCTATCTGGTTACTGAGCGGATGGTTTCCTTGAGTGTGTGACACTAGCAATGTTATCCTGAGACTAAAAGAACGCCAAAGTCAACGTCGCACATGTACCGTTTATGATCTGTCATCGACGCATTCTTTTGTTTATGCGCTATCGATGGCCTCAGCGCTTGAGAAAACCGAAGACCAGATGTAGAGTTTTCTTAGAAGTGGCGATCACTTCAACATGATCAATATTTAATTCTAAAAAAAAAAAAATTTTTCAGTGAAACTCAATGTCTATCTAACAGAATGTACAGCAAGTTGTCCGATCAAAATATTCGTCGTTGCCTTCTATTCACACTTTCAACCATGTTTCAGGCAAGTGATGAATTCCGTGACGCAAGAATCCAATCATCAAGTCATTTTTCTATCTCATTCGCTAATTGGAACTAGATATTATGGATATGATATGTTCTATCGAACTGAACGGGTAATAGTCCGATTTATAAAGACGTTATAATTAAAATTAAACACATAATGTGTTTTGTCACGTAGCAATCTCACAGAACATTTATCTTTGTCAGTGCCATGATTATTGGGCATTGATTAAATACTTGTGTCTTTTAGAGTTATAGAAAACAACGACGAATGGTTTGAAAATTTGTTTTTTAAAATGAACTTTGAGCCTAATACATAATTACTTTCATATGACCATTTACCATAACGAATAAATTCTAGTAAATTTAAAATAGTGTTTGCAACATCATTATTTCCCGCTTTTCAATTTATGGTGTTGATCAAATAATTTATATTTTTACTTAATTCTATTTTGTACATTTTGTACATTTTTAGTTTGCCTTTGTGTTCTCTTGTGTTTTTACGTTTATTTTGAAAGATCGTTGTGTCTGGATTAGATACTGATTGCTGTCATATTCTTTAATTGAAGGTTCGCGATGGATTTATCACATGGCGAGGCTTTTGGAAATTCAATTAAACTTCTAGTTTCCAAATCCGAATGTGTAGTATTAATTGCTTCAAATATCTTTTCTTGTCTTATTGCTTTTATTAGTGAGCAGCATGATATTGGATTTAGCTGGTACTTTGATTCATCATTCAGTTGGATTTTTAAATTAATATAGGTAATATAGGTCTTAAATTCATACGTTTAATTTGAATTAGAAGATCGACTTACGATTTTGAACTAGAGAATATACGATTCTTTATTGATCAGATTTTTCTAATATATGTCGTATGCGTTCTAAAAAACGCTATGTTGCTAACCTTTTCAAACATTGATCTCTCAATAAATTTTTAATCTTCTAATTCGAAATTCATTAAAAAAAAATATTCATCGATGTTTACTTACTAATTCACGTATCTATAAAATTATTTTTCAAAATTGCTTTTTAAATTATATTTTATGTCATCAATAATATATATCACTTCGCAAACGAATCGATTAATAACAAATATCTTTTCTTGGAATTAAATACGAAATAGAAATCGACCTTTCGACGCAGTTTCGTTGAGACATATACATTTTCGAACAGCGTGGAGCGCGATTTCGAGTGGAATTTCGCTGCTGTTCGGAAGCCTGGCCGACCTCCCTCGGTGACCGAGTGACAGAGACGCGAAAAATCCTTCGGGCGCGTTTCGTGTCTGGTAAAAAATGGTTTTTAATTTGGCCCGACAGCGAAGTATCGAGAAATCCTTGCCGAGGATTTGAGGAAAGATTTGAAATTTGCGGGCAATATGGAATACGAGAATGGAAACGCTGTTGTAGAGATTTTATCGTAGACGCTACAAAAACGTATGAGATTTCCCATTTGAACGAAGAGTGCGAGTTGTACGAATCTTTTTTCCCCCGCTATTTTTCCTTTTCGTAGAAATTTGTTTTATACACCTTTGTATCGCACGAAAATTAAGATCTCCAATGGAATTTTCGAATATGCAAGAGATAGAACCAGAGTAATTATAAATGATCGCAATTGAATTGCGATTCAATGATTGAATCGCATATATCGTTAAATTGAATACTGAATCAAAGAGAATTCTTGTTCACGTAATAAAGGTTCTGCATTTGATAAATTTTTCGCATTTGTATGAAACTATATTAAATTATGAATTTTTTTAGCGAGATACTATATTGCAATTTCTTTGAAAATTTAAAATTTGAAAGTCAATGTTAATTAGGATTAGTTAAATAAAAATTTAACAGAAGTAAATTTCATTAGAGTAAAGATATCTTATCTTTAGAAAGTTCATAATATTAAACTTGACATTTTAATTTCAATTCATTAATCTTGTAATTCACTAAATTATGTTATAGCGATGCCAATGGAACCAGTTGATTTTCCCCAAATGGGCGTTGGTCTCCAAGGTGGTTTACAGCTGGTCAGGGACCCAACTACGGGTCACCTTCTTCTCATCCATGCTGCTGGTATGTTTGATGGAAAATATACATTAAATAGAATGTAACAATTGACATAAGAATAATTGAGTATACGTATGAATGTTAAAAAGAGTTCAGTTTCTCGAATAATTTAACACGAGGCTTCTAACACGCAAACTTGATTAGAGATCTTTTGAAAAACTAATAATAATTTTCTAAATTTATCTAGGATCCTATTTTCTATAAAATTTAATCGATTTTAAAAACGCATAAAAACAAAAATACCAGTTAAACGTCATACCATGCTTCTTTTCCTCTAGAGAAATTAATCTTTTCCAAATATTTGTTATTCAACGATTTTAATCAATGATTCTACATCGAAGTTTCAATTTTTAACTCATAATTCTGAATATTATATAACTGTTGCATAGGAATTGTTAATTATTTTAAGTATTATCAGGTCTGTGAGTATGAAACCGGACTTTGCCTATAGATGGCCCCAGCTAATAATATAGTTATCACTAAACTGCGTAATTGATGCGAAAACTCTTTGTTGACATATCACAAACATTTTCGACTCGGAACAATACAAGTTTCATACAACAGCATAGTTTGTAATAGCGTTGAACATGTCGAATTTTGTGCCTGGAAACTACGATTTGCGGACAGCATTGATTTTCTGTTACCATTTGAAGAAAACTGCTGCAGAATCGCATCGAATGCTTGTCGAAGCTTACGGTGAGCATGCTCTTGGTAAATCACAGTGCTTTGAGTGGTTTAAAAAATGCAGAAGTGGCAATTTTGACGCGAGGAACGAAGAACGTGGAAGACCACCGAAAAAGTTTCAAGACAGAGAATTGCAAGCATCGTTGGACGAGGATGACGCTCAAACGCAACAACAACTCGCTGATCGATTAAACGTGACACGAGAAGCCGTCTTCATACGTTTGAAAGCCACGGGAAAGAGCCAGAAGGTGGGAAAATGGGTTCCACATGAACAGAATGAAAGTCAGCAGGAAAACCGAAGAACCACTTGCGAAATGCTGCTCGCCAGATACAAAAGAAAGTCATTTCTCCACCGAATTGCGACTGGCGATGAAAAGTGGATATATTTTGAGAATCCTAAGCTCCAGGCGAACCACCGACGTCGACTACGAGACCAAATCGCTATGGACGGAAGACAATGCTCCGTGTTTGGTGGGATCAGAAGGGTATGATCTATTATGAACTGTTAAAACTTGGCGAAACCGTTAATACTGAGCGCTACCGACAACAAATGATCGATTTGAATCAAGCTTTGCGTGAAAAACGACCAGAATATCAAAAAAGGCAACACAAAGTAATTTTGCTTCATGATAATGCACCATCACATACAGCAAAACCGGTCAAGGAAACGATTGAAGCGTTAAGTTGGGAAATACTTTCGCACACGGCTTACTCACCAGACTTGGCTCCGTCCGATTACTATTTATTTGCATCGATGGGACACGCACTTTTTGACCAGCACTTCCACTTCATACGAAAATGTACGAAAATGGCTCGATGACTGGTTTGCCTCAAAAGAGCGACAGTTTTCTTGGCGTGGCAACCATCAATTGCCAGACAGGTGGGAAAAATGTATAGCTAGCGATGGGCAATACTTCGAATAAATTATTTTTAATCATTTTCATACAATAAACGTGTATTCTCTATACAAAAATTCCAGTTTCATATTTACATAGCTGGTAAAGGAACTTGAGCCACTGTTGCATTTATTTAAAAAATATAGTATCCGGCTTACATTATCGGGGAATAAATGAATTATAATTCACTGTCATTAATTTCCATTATTTTTATTAGAAGAAGCTCTCAACCGAGAAATGATTTACTTAAAACGTTAAAATTATTTTCGTTTAATAGAGGATTTTAGTCGGAATTTTTAAGCCAGAAATGCGTTAGGAGATTTGATTCTGTAGAAAATGACAGATACCTATGACATAGTTAAATGTGATGCGTGAAACTAAAATACGCGTAAAGTACACAAGCCCGTTCTACGTTTTTCTTTTTTCTTTCCCGTTCGCATATCTATTTCTATGAAGAAAACTCTCTCTGGCCTGTAAACCACAAGTAAATACTTTTGCATAAATTCCTCTTTCGTATAACATGAGTTTTTAACAAACTTGTATAATTACTATTTTCTAATTTTCTTTGCGAATCTATTTCCATATTATATCTTATAATTTAAATATCACTGAACATACATTGAATATAAGTTTATATTCTATATTGAATTTAAAAGCTATATCAATATATCTGAGAATTACAATAGATACCCTCATAATGTATTGTGACGCGAGCAAAGTAATTTTGAACGTTGCAAGAAAAATTCTGTGGTTGCAGAATGGCAAGTGATGATTTACTTGTTTCTATTGGATATTGAATGCGTTTTGTAAATTGCTAACAAATAGTTATATATTAAAATATAACAAAATATATAATACATAATACAAATAAAAAATATATAGTATAAATATAAAATAAAATATATAATATATATAAATTAATTAAAAAAAATATATCTTAGGTAGTCCGAAAAGATTCTTTCGCTTCATAAGGTGATAATAGATGAACAACAATTTCTGTTTTATATTATTTTATTGAATTACGTGTGATCCATTTCGTTCTATTTCTATTATTATATTCGTGCATAATTCAATAAACTAATAAAAAACAAAAAAAAAAAAATTTTTTTTTTCTCAAATCTTACCAACTTACATTCAATTGGTTCGATACTTTTCGCTTAGGTAAAATTCTTTCAGTCGACACCAAATGGTAATTATTGACAGTAGTTTCAAATATTGACTATAGTTTCATGGTATAAGCAGGAACATCTGATAGTAATAAAATAAGTAATAACCCGAAAACGAAAAGAAGGACATATGCTGCGTACTTTCGGATTTTAGTATGTAAATCCGACGTTATCCCTCTGCTACCCCTCTCCTCCACCACCCCCGCCATAAACTCTGCCCTCGAACTGCGGAGGTGTTTTCATACAGATTTCCTCACGTAATAAGAAAACGGCAGAAAAGGATATGTTTAATTTTCTAAGTATTGTAGCTTAGGATTCATGTCAATAAAGGCCATTAACTCTGGTAGAAATTACCTATCCGAAGAAGAGTGCACATATCGTGTGCATGAAAAGGCTAACAATATATTAGGTTGTCCGAAAGGTTTCTTTTGTTTTATTTTCGTCTATATAGACTATCTAAAAATTACACCTAATGCGAGATTTGTTCTAATATTATCATCTTCTAATAATACTATGGCATTCTCATTTATAACAATTTTAAACATTTGATTTAATAGCAAATATAATCGTAACAGAGTTTACGTTTGTTTGATTTTAATGGATTTTAAAATAAGAAGCACGTATCTATTAATGTGAAATTTCTTCCATGATGTTTCAACGCGTTCTTTAGTACATTTAATTGTTAGAATTAAAGGTTTCAGAGGTAAGGGTTAAAATTTTTAATTAATTTAAAATCAGAAACATTGCATAATTAATCTCTCTTCTAAAGATTCTTCAAATTTCGTACATATCATAGAACAACAACAAAAATATTTCTTTCCTACCTTCAATTTCTTCCTCGTGTTTTCCCTTTCGAATTCGAGAACTCAATTTCGAATTCGAGACCTAATCTCAGAGCTTTGTTTGTCCTTCGGTAATTCATGTCTGGAAGATGTTAATCCTTTATGTCAACAGAAACATAATCTGTTGCTTATTCACCAGAAAGTGTGTTGCTCCTTGTTTATTCTGCTTCCTTACGACGTACTACTTTTTCTAAGCACAGTTTCAAGAAACTTTTTAGTCGCGGACTACGATATCGTTTATTTCTCCTTTTCTCTACCTTCTTTTCTATCTTATTGTTCTTCTTACGTTTTACGTTTTTTTTCTCTCGCTTCTTTCAATAAACCACGCTCCCATTTTTTCGCTTCTTTGTAAAATTGGTTTCCTTTATGAAATAATACACCTTATGGTTTTTTTACTAACTTTCTTTACGACGTGTTTTTCCAATTGAATTTATAGTTTCTGCTCGCTTACTTGTCGAACAAGACATATCTATATCTTTTTCACTGTTAAATCAGTATATTGTTTTTAACGATACCATGTGAAAATTATATTTTCACGATTCTCACAAATTTTATTATTTCCTTCACTAAATGAAGTTATATGGGAGAATTTGTTACGATTATATTAATTGACACTAACTGATAAATATTTGCAATTGCATTACGTAGGTATAGTTATCAAATAATTTTAATTACTACAGTTTTCTATGTATTTTTATATTTTGGCTTTTTCCATATATTACAAAATCTTCAATTTTCTAAAAGAGTTTAAAAGTTCATTTATATTACTAGTTAGCATTCAACACAATATTTTAAATTTATTTCGATTTATGAAACTCTCAACTGTAGTAATAGTAGTAAGTAGTTTAATTTTTTATTAACATAATGAGCAACAATAATGATCGAATATAGATTAAGAACATATACAAATATTTATGTTACTTCCAATATCGTTACTAATTACGTTCCTTGCTCTGAAACTCTCGTAATTAATAACCTTCGTCGTGCATTGAAATTGCTGTTAAAATGCGATATCGTGTACAAAATATATATCGCAGACATCGAATGTAAACATATCAATATCAATTCTGTACTTAATGCAGAATAATAGCAAAACATAAGAAAAAATATACAGAATTCTATCGTTTGATCTAATATCAATTTTTAATAGCGACTTTTTAAATCTAAATGTATTTTTAATATCTACTTAAATTTCAGATAATTTACTATCTAGTATTTCTAATTTTTCTAAATATTACTGTATCATTTCAATGTCAGAAAACATTTTCTTTGCGCAAATGAAAGAACAACCAATTAAGCTTTTATGAATCGCTTTAATTACGTATCACATACTATTTGTTTCACATTTTCTTTATTATTCATAATTGCATCAACCGCGTGCATGGATTGTTAGCGACATAGAAGAATGGAAAGTATTTTATATACTTTTTAGGAGTCTCTGTATCAAAATATTGTAACGTTCAAATTTTCCGTCAAAATTTAGAACAAAAACCTAATTATCGAAGGACTTCTTTCTCATTAGCATTACTTTTTCTGACATAATTAGAAGTGAAAGCAATATTAAAAATGCTTTATACATCAATCAGAATTACTTATTCACAAGTTAAAATTATTTTTCTATACCTACGCCAATGTAGATTATTGCAGCAGATAAATATTTAACATTGCGTTAATTCCTTGAGTGCTGAATGCCCCCTGCGGCGGGAGTCCGCGAGTAACGAATGCCATCGTTGAGGACAGGCTGCCTTTTTAAATAAATATCAATATAAATTGCATTTATAGATTGCACTGTTATAACATTCTTTTGATTTTTGAACGTCTCGATGATCTAGCGAAAATTGTCCATAACATTTCTCAGGGGTTACGAGTAAACAAGTGCGTTTTCCATTGGCTCCTGTGATTTACAATACTCCGCCCGGAATGTCCCCACTATGGCCAAATGAGTTTTCCACTGGTACCAGTGATTCGTAATTCTTCGGCCAGATTATCCCCACTACGTTAACAGCCGACTTGTTAGGGCTAGCAAAATTTTCGTATCTTCGCAATAGTGGACCTGTTAGTTTCGTTTGTAACGTGGTCGTAGCAACAACGGAGTGCAAAGACATATTTTACGTAATCGCAAATATCGCGGAGTAACAGGTATACTTTTCAAGAAGCGTTCAGAAGGTGAGCCATCTTTCATTTTTCTGTTCTCCATTGTCGTTCGCTAAGAAATACACGTGTATCGTTCATAGGCTAATTAAAGAATCTCGAGCGCGAGTGAGGCGAAGAAAATTGATAAACGTTTATAAATATGTCCTTAGTCCACACGGGTAGATTTAGCAGGTAGCATGTTGGCGCCCATGGCTATTTCCAATTTTAACGATTTCAAAGATCTTTATCCGATTATAGCGACCGAACAGAAAGAGTTTCTTGGAACCCTTAAATTTTTATCAAAAATTTACATCAAATGTCTAGCTATTGAAACTTTTTCTTCTTGTTGCCATTATATTTTCTGATATAATTAGAAGTAAAATCTGTATCAAAAAGTTTTATTTATCTATCAGAATTGCTTATTCGCACGTTGAAATTATTCTGCTATACCTACATCATTATAAGTTATTGCTGCAGGATAAATATGAAATATTAATTATAAAATATTAAATATTAAGTATTGAATATTAAATATAGAATATTAAATATTAAATATTAAAAATGGAACATTAAATATTAAATATTGAATAATAAATATTAAATATCAAATATTAAATATTAAATATTGAATATTAGATATAGAATATTAAATATTAAATATTAAAAATGGAACATTAAATATTAAATATTGAATAATAAATATTAAATATCAAATATTAAATATTAAATATTAAATATTGAATATTAAATTTTGAATATTAAATTTTGAATATTAAATATTAATTGTTGCATTAATTGTTTGAGTGCTGACTGCCCCCTGCGGCGGGAGTCCGCGAGTAACGGTTGCCATCGTTGAGGACACAGGCTGCCTTTTTAAATAAATATCAATATAAATTGCATTTATAGATTGCACTGTTATAACATTCTTTTGATTTTTGAACGTCTCGACGATCTAGCGAAAATTTTCCATAACATTTCTCAGGGGTTACGAGTAAACAAGTGCGTTTTCCATTGGCTCCTGTGATTTACAATACTCCGCCCGGAATGTCCCCACTACGGCCAAACGAGTTTTCCACTGGTACCAGTGATTCGTAATTCTTCGGCCAGAATGTCCCCACTACGTTAACAGCCGACTTGTTAGGGCTAGCAAAATTTTCGTATTTTCGCAGTAGTGGACCTGTTAGTATCGTTTGTAACGTGGTCGTAGCAACAACGGAGTGCAAAGACATATTTTACGTAATCGCAAATATCGCGGAGTAACAAGTGTACGTTTCAAGAAGCGTTCAGAAGGTGAGCCATCTTTCATTTTTCTGTTCTCCATTGTCGTTCGCTAAGAAATACACGTGTATCGTTCATAGGCTAATTAAAGAATCTCGAGCGCGAGTGAGGCGAAGAAAATTGGTAAACGTTTATAAATATGTCCTTAGTCCACACGGGTAGATTTAGCAGGTAGCATGTAGGCGCCCATGGCTATTTCCAATTTTAACGATTTCAAAGATCTTTATCCGATTATAGCGACCGAACAGAAAGAGTTTCTTGGAACCTTTAAATTTTTATCAAAAATTTACATCAAATGTCTAGCTATTGAAACTTTCTCTTCTTGTTGCCATTATATTTTCTGGTATAATTAGAAGTAAAAGCTGTATTAAAAATTTTTATATATCTATCAGAATTGCTTATTCGCACGTTGAAATTATTCTGCTATACCTACATCATTATAAGTTATTGCTGCAGGATAAATATGAAATATTAATTATAAAATATTAAATATTAAATATTGAATATTAAATATAGAATATTAAATATAGAATATTAAATATTAAATATTAAAAATGGAACATTAAATATTAAATATTGAATAATAAATATTAAATATTGAATATTAAATATTAAATATTAAATATTGAATATTAAATTTTGAATATTAAATGTTGATTATTAAATATTAATTGTTGCATTAATTGTTTGAGTGCAGACTGCCCCCTGCGGCGGGAGTCCGCGAGTAACGAATGCCATCGTTGAGGACACAGGCTGCCTTTTTAAATAAATATCAATATAAATTGCATTTATAGATTGCACTGTTATAACATTCTTTTGATTTTTGAACGTCTCGACGATCTAGCGAAAATTTTCCATAACATTTCTCAGGGGTTACGAGTAAACAAGTGCGTTTTCCATTGGCTCCTGTGATTTACAATACTCCGCCCGGAATGTCCCCACTACGGCCAAACGAGTTTTCCACTGGTACTAGTGATTCGTAATTCTTCGGCCAGAATGTCCCCACTACGTTAACAGCCGATTTGTTAGGGCTAGCAAAATTTTCGTATCTTCGCAATAGTGGACCTGTTAGTTTCGTTTGTAACGTGGTCGTAGCAACAACGGAGTGCAAAGACATATTTTACGTAATCGCAAATATCGCGGAGTAACAAGTGTACTTTTCAAGAAGCGTTCAGAAGGTGAGCCATCTTTCATTTTTCTGTTCTCCATTGTCGTTCGCTAAGAAATACACGTGTATCGTTCATAGGCTAATGAAAGAATCTCGAGCGCGAGTGAGCCGGTGAAAATTGATAAACGTTTATAAATATGTCCTTAGCCCACACGGCTAGCTTTTTTTAACACGTCACTTGTTTAATAATTCGATTATATGTTATTATATTAACGAAACATCTTTCGTTTTTTGTATAAAATATCGCGTGATAGTCAGTCGACGCTCGATATCGATAAAAAAGAAAAGTATAAAATTTTTTGATTATTAGATGAAGGAAATTAATATGCAAAACAATGTTATTTGTTAATATATACAATACGATAGTCAACTCTTGATATTAATGACGAAAAAAGGCAAGAGTAATTTTTTTATGCCACACTGTTTAGCTTATATGAACATATAACACTCATAAAAAATAAAATTGATTATTTCATAACTATCGTTGAGCTTAAATAAAAAATATCTTACGAAAGCGCGAGTCTCTCAACGTTACTCTTTACGAAAAGAATAAACCAAACGCAATGTAATTATTAACACTTAGCCAACCGCGCGCGCCACAGCGAGCTATACGCTATTTCCACCGCGCTCGGACAAGCAACCCATACGCTGTCCACCGTGCATTTTTTCAAGTATCGAGGATTAATTTTCACTACTTAAAAAACAAAGAACTTTAAAAATTATTTAAGTGGTCAGTTATATTTTGCGGTGATAATTTTATTTAACGATTTTACATATTGTTTATACAAAACATCAAATTGAAAGTATATTCAAAGTATAAAAAAATATAGGTAGAATTAAAAACATTAAAGATGACTAAAGATAAATAACACGATTTGAATATCTTTTTAATTAAGTTTAACGCCGCTAAATTGGTTAACAAAACAAAAAAAAAAAAAAAAAAAAAAACGCGTTGCTAAAGTCAAAAAAGGGTATCTTCCCGTTCGGTCACGCAGCGATGTTCTTCGTAGGAGGAAAAACTCCCTATTATGTTGGCTAAGTGTTAAAATCATTCGATTTCATCGACCGATAAGAAATTACAAAGTATAAATTTTACACAACATTCAATAACATAACACGTTATATTTTACAGGCCGAATTAGTTAAACCAGATGAAATGTCGGCGAATGAGTTACACAGACATGGAAATTCTTCGGCCGAAACTCCGGAAATCAATCAAATTCCAATACTATCGGAGAATCCGATAGAATCAAAAGTGGAGATCAATCCGAATTACGATAGTTATCAAAAGGGCCGAGACGAGCGATCGCAGGCAACCGTTCCACGTCCACAGATCATTGTGAAATCGTTCGATATGTCGAACATCGATTGTGACGTACAAGTGGTCGAACTCAAGCAGAAAGCAGATGAAACATTTTTTCCTCCGGAAGAGACCCACACGAACAACATGAACAGCTCTTTGGGGGTGTTATGCGATTCAAGAGAACAACGATTTATGGAGAAGGTAGAGGATAGAACTTACCGGAAGTCGAATCTGGAGAATTTCGATGATAAATCTTATGCTGTTAGCTTACTGTTGAACCTGGGCAGAGCGAATAATGTCCCAGAAAATGAAAGAAAGACATCGGGCAAGAGAAGGTATGTGCAAGAAAATTTGCAAGATTTCGAGGGCCTCAAGAGGTTCAAAACCGATGGCGAGTTGGAAGATGAGGAATCTAAATACGACTCGTATTCCGAAGACGATGATTATGATAAACGGTACGATGACAGTAAGCAGGAAATGTCAGTGTCTATAATAAACGCGAATAATAATACAAGTGGAAGCTTAGATTTTTCTGCTGAAAACGATATTTGTACCGATAACGAAGATAATGATATGTTAAATGACGCTCCCCTTGCTACTAGTACTCCTTATCATAATGCACGCTACGAAAGAGAAGAAGACTTTGAAGAATATGAAAGAAAGATATACGAACAATTATACGGAATCAATCATACGAGTGAAATTTCTAGCAGCAAGGAATCTACTGATTTGTTGATTATTGATGATAATCTATCGGATTCTGATGCTGAAATGCACGATAAACAAATATGTTCGGATGACAGAATGATGGAGAACGACTCGTATTCCGAAGACGATGATTATGATAAACGGTACGATGACAGTAAGCAGGAAATGTCAGTGTCTATAATAAACGCGAATAATAATACAAGTGGAAGCTTAGATTTTTCTGCTGAAAACGATATTTGTACCGATAACGAAGATAATGATATGTTAAATGACGCTCCCCTTGCTACTAGTACTCCTTATCATAATGCACGCTACGAAAGAGAAGAAGACTTTGAAGAATATGAAAGAAAGATATACGAACAATTATACGGAATCAATCATACGAGTGAAATTTCTAGCAGCAAGGAATCTACTGATTTGTTGATTATTGATGATAATCTATCGGATTCTGATGCTGAAATGCTGAAATGCACGATAAACAAATATGTTCGGATGATAGAATGATGGAGAACGACGAAGATAGCAGACATGAGGATAGAAGTCATATCTTGGGAGAACATCTTGATTGTCACGATTATAGAAATTTGCAAGGGAAACTCGACGCAAAGAAGTTTATCGCTAGAAAAGGACACATCGATAATGAGCCAGACTGGCCGAATATGGATGCTAAGGAACTTGAGATAAGAGTCAGGATGGCTGACATTTAAAGACAATATAGAGAAAAGCTGAAGGAATTGTCTAAATTGAATCGGAAGAGAGATAAGATGATGATTCCTGGAAGACCGCGCAAGAAGAGACATTCTTCTAAGTGAGTCAAATTCTACACTCTATTATTAAATCATTTTAAATAGTAGATATAACGTAGATATAAATTTTGCTATTTCATATATTTATGTTAGAATGCATGTGCTAAAGTATTTTTTTATAGTATATCATGTATTAAATTGAACTTTTTAAAGTAGTAAACAAGAAAGAAGAAACATAGAATTTCCATTTCTAGCTTTGGGAAAATTTTCCCACTTCATACTTTCACAAACGAAGTCTTATATGAAATTCTTTATACGAGATTAATGTAAAAAGATTTTGTTTCACATTATTAACTTACTTTTTCACGTAGGATCGTTCCTTTCTCGTAACGACTAAGACAATTTTTATAGTTTGGAAAAAATATAGTTTATAAACATATATATATGCAGAATACTTTTCTTACTGCAACATTTCTTGAATAATTTAATGGAAAAAATCTTGATTAAAATTTTAATAGAAAATCATTGAATTACCGTCAAAATGATTAATAAAACATGATTAATAATGTTTACAGTTCCGATAACGGTCTGCTCACATCCCTACCGGCGTTACTACAATCGACGTCTTCACCCCACAAATCTGCATCGCAATCGTCGGACGGAGCTCCGCAGCCATTAGCTTCAGCTGTCCTAGCTATGTAACGTTGGTAAAACTGGGTGAACAAACGAGCCACATTAAATTACTGGATAGTATACCAAGTATTCCTATGCCCGTTGCACCAGTTGCTTCGCCAATCACAGTACAACCATCGAACAAATTGCCGCAAGAGGACGACGAGAAAAAGGCCGGCCGGGAAAATCCAACATAAAATATGAAAAAAAGAAAACAACAAGAAAAATCAGAATCCGACTATTAAATAATCAAAAATAACAGAACTTCAATAGCTTATATTTGTAATTATAATTCATAATTTTAGAAGTTAGGACAATTCTGTTATTTTTGACAAAATATGATACCAAATTAAAACGTAAGGAATTGTTAAAAACGAAAGAAAAATGAAAAAAAATAAAAAAGAATTATTTTAATGATGAAAAGTTACTTATCTGTAATGCTGAAATTAAAAATGTATATAATGTATAAGTAATAATAATAATATATATATATCATATCATGTATTATATAAATTTTAATAAATATATATATAAAAACATAATATAATGTATCATATATATATAACATGTATATTAATTATATTGTAATGATAATTAAGATTTTTATCAATATATTTCATATATATGATTTTTTATTAATTTTATTAATTTTTAAATTTCGAATATTTTTATGACATCAGTTTATGATAACAGTCAAGTTCAGTACCACTAAATTAGTTAATAAAAAAGAAAGAATGCGTTGTCAAGCTCAATATGGGATATCTCCCCGATCGATCAGACAGGAATGTATTTTAAAGTAGGGAAATCTCCCTATTCGTAAGCTAAGTTTTAAATGCATGAAACTAAGGAGACTATAATATATATGTATAAATAAAGAATCTTTTCCCAATAAAGACCGCGGCACCACCACCGCCACCACCGTCATAGAAGCGCGCGGCGAACGAGCTGTCAGCTGAGGAGGGTCTGGATCCCCCCTCAGACTCGCACGACGGCCCAGGGAACGTGGCACTAGGGGGTGAGTGGTCCCCCCCTCGCTGCCCAGCTTAACCAGGATGCCTCCCACAACAACAAAGGGAGACGACGACGAAGGAGTGTCGCGGAAGTATATCGAAAGAAAGGAACCGGGACACTCCTGACAAGCGTTGTAACGACCACCGTGGGGTTTTAGTCGGTAAGAGTCCGACACTACCCGCCGCCTCCCAGAGGGCTGCCGGGCGTCCATGAGGATTTCCCCACGTAAAAAAAAAAAAAAAAGTTGCTAAGAAACCTGTGAGTAAAAGTTCCTTGGTGGGCTATCTTTTATCGAAGAATGGACATCTTCAAGCAAAAGTGAGTTTTGCTTCTAGCTTTGTTTATTAGATGCTTGAGATATATAAGATACACTATATCTATAAAATATATGCAACACAGTATAAAGAAAGATATATGAATTTTAATTTTATTATATTTATTATACATAATTGTTACGACCGTTCGCGGAGAGACGCGGTCGCGAGGAAAACGCGTCAGCGAGAGGCGTAAATTCTCGCTACGATTCGTATAATCGACGCCGCGAAATAGTCGTTCCTCTTGTTTCGATTATGATAACAAGGGTGGTTCAATGAATTTAACACTGTTTTAACAGGTTAATATAGCTTGTATTTTTAACAATAAATTAAATAATAATAAAAGCGCCACAAATTATTTAGCGATGAATACAGTTAATGCGTTACAGAAATTCGACTCGATATTTGATATTTCTCGATATTCGTTAGACTAAGCGACTTTGTTCGTTAGAGCTCTCGATGTATGCAGTTAGACTTTTCAAATGAGACCGATTGCCCTTAGACCGATTCCTTGTCTTTCGGGGAGACAACCCCCACTACGCTCGAATCACGCCACCGCTCGCGCCGATGATCACGTAGGCCGACTTCTTTGTGAGAATGAAATAACGGACCGAAATCGACGTTTCTAGAACTCGCTGCTTGGTGACGACTATGCGCTCGTCGATACATTGTATGTTTTTCGTCGGGCAGATAAGACGATCCGTCTGCGACGCTGTAGGACCGCGAGCGACGGTTAGAAATACGATCTATACTAAGCCTCGTGGCGTAACAATAATGTTCTATTTTATTTTATAATACTGCAATTATAAAATAATGTCATTAGAAACTATAATTTTATAGTATAGTATATAGTATAGTATAGTATAGTATAGAATAATATAATACGTAATTATTAGGTTGTCCAAAAAGTTCTTTTCGTGTTTTTAATAGGAGGTAAGTATAAAATATATTTCCTACCTTTCTTAAATGATGTACGATCCTTTCTCTTCTGTCACCTTTTGCCATCTCTCCAGGAGTCTCATAATGTCATTTTTCCAAAATTCTCTTGGCTTACTTTTTAAATATTCTTCCAGACCGGTTTTCACTTCGTTTACTGATTTGAATTTTCTATCGCGAAAAAAATTTTTTCGAGAGAGGAACAAATAATATTCCAATGGTACAAGATAAGGGGGAGTATGGAAAATGTGGTAAAACATCTCAATCAAACTGTAGAATTTTCGTTCGTACTGCTAAAGAAACGTGTGACCTCGCGTTATCGTGGTAGAACACGATGCCACGTCTGTTCACCACTTCAGTATGCTTTGCGATAATGGCTTTCTCAAGCTTTTCGAGTTGCAATATTTTTCACTGTTGATCGTTTGCTCTTTCGGAAATAATTCGTAGTAGAGGATACCCTTCCAGCCCTAGCAAATTGAAAGCAGCACCTTCTTCGGGTAAAATCCAGGTCTTGCTACCGTTGGAGAACGCTTATGTCGACTCGACCAAGATCGTTTGCGCGCAGTGTTGTCGTAGAGAATCCAACTTTCATCTCCAGTAATTAACTTTTTTAAAAATGGCTCTCTTTTGTTGCGTTGAATTAGCAAATTGCATGTCGAGATTCGATTCAGGAGATTGCAGTTCCGGGGGTCATGGGGACCCACACTTCGTAACGATTAACGTACCCAAGCTTCGTTGCTCCAACGATATCCTACGAAAGGGTTAAAACGCTACGTCTTTATAATATAAACTGCTACATTCAACTATTACATTCTGAATCGTTACCGACGAACGAACGTTACGATTTTACAAAAACTGTGAAACTCTCTTACGATTAGAACACGTTCGCACCATGTTCGAACTGTTCGATGCACGCGTTTCTCCGTCTCTTCGCTCATTGTGTGTCCGATGGACGCGTATGCTCAGAAAACTGGTTTACATTTCGAATTATCGGGAGACGGTGAGGGGCGGGTGCAGAGGTGGAAAAAAAATCGTCTGGAGCATAAAGTATGCGATGCGGCGAGGCGATCGAAATTAAGAATAAATCGTTAGCAGGCGCGCGTCTGTACACGCGTGCACGGATCGTACGTGCACGCGGAGGACAACCGCGCGATATATGCGAGTTTTTATTACCGCCTCGATAATAAAGCCCATCGAGGAAGACGAAAGCTCCGAGAACTTTCCCCAGTTAACCCTGGCCATTTACGCGTTCTAGCCGCGGCACAGAATTCCATCCTTTCCCGCAAACTTTAATTTTGACTTTACCACCTCGGCCCGTTTACGAATATACGTTTTATTTTCGAATTCCCAGATACTAGTCTTTCTGATCCGAGAAAATTGAACCACTAGATCAATATTTTAGTTAACGAACGAATCTTTCAAGCAATAAAGAAGTTTCATTTTCGTATATTTTCAAAAGGTCCAAGGGTCAAACAATTGTAACTTCGTACAAAGAATATAGAAGAAGGCCCGCATAAATTCCAAGTACAAAGTAGTTGGGTTATTTCCGTTCCTTAATCCTTATGTGTACCTATTCTCTAATACCAAATATTGTACAAACTATTAGTTAATTTACTGACTAGTTAATTTACGGTACAAAAAATCATTAGGGACTCTACTTATAGTACGGATTGCAGAAGAAAATACGAATATTAAACTTGGATTAACGCTAAGTCGTTAGAATACCCACGGAGAGGAAAAGAGACCGGTCGAGTGTGGGGTCCCGCAGGGATCGGTATTGGGACCTATTTTGTGGATCACGGCATATGACTCAGTTCTCCGATACCCCATGCCAACGGGCACGGACGGATAGGTTGCCAACTTCGAAGGTATCGATATGCGGGCAGTTTGTTTGCTGAAAGGTATTTATCATACGGCATCTTTCTTTGTTAAAAATTTCAAAATCTAGGTTAATAATTACAATTCTTTCGATCGTATGATATCTTCGAACAGCAAGAGAGATACACAAGCTATCGAAAAATATATATAAAGGCAATTTTTAGACAATTAAAAAATTCAAGACAACGAACGAAGATTCGCGTACGAAATCGTCGATCGACGTTTATTCTTCAAGTTATAAATAGAAAATTTAATTTTACATCAAATATCTATGCACGACCAGTTGACATTTTTCTACACGAACATCTTTCATTTTCTCTCTCGATATTTAAAATCGTACTCTATATATTTTCTATAATAAATATCGTATAACGAACGTATATCCACGTTTTTCTACAGCCTGTATATAAACGATACGATCGATATGAGAATATTATACGTAACTTGGGCGAGGTATAACAAACTGTTAAATTAAAATTATTGGAAAATAATTGGCGATAAGATAGCGAACAGATATACGGACACGTTGGTTTAACAAAATTTCTGTTACATTTTGCGCGTTAAAAGGAATGAATCATTAACGGGTAACTGGCATTACTCACCTTCCGTCCTGCTTCATTGTTATGAAGGTTCATCAGACTCCTCGCGTCACCCTCGACTTCCCTCGCGTCCAGAAACCTACGCGCGAACCTAACATTAAATTATAATATTAAAATCCATGCGTGTATAACAATTGTCGTGACGTACAGCGTCATAGAGGTTTTACACGCACGTGACACATGCAAAGGGAACCGACTACGAATTCATTACGGATCGGGTTAATGATCGTTACCTCATCCCGTAGGTGACGTCCGCGCTGCAACCGCCCCATTCCCAGCCATTTGCCCGCAATTCCTTTCTCGTCCTGTATAAAGAACACCCAAACTTTGACGAAGAAACGTTTCATTAAATTGGAAATTAGGTAAGTGCACGTCGAGAAATTTCTACGTCGTTCGGCGTGAAATTTTTACGAGGAAGCTATATCGCTGTATGTAACATTTGTGCTTCTATTCGAAGAAATTCGATTCTTAATCAGATGTTATCAGGTCGTTTGAAAATGTTGTATCGTTTTTGCGAACTGATATCATCCAACGATCTCTTATCAACCCTCCCATGGAATCGTAATTTCACGTGATACAGCAACTAGAACGACCTTCGAATATACTTTCAAGTACATACATAGCCGCTTTGATAACCAGCGTTAACCGGCGGAAAAAAAGAAATGTAAATGCAACGACAACGAGTTTACCTTACGGTCGGTTCACAACCGCAAACGGTCATGTTGCCTCTGCTGCAAGCAGCGGTCACGGCGTACGTTACACCCGCTGAACTTATTGCGCACGTGAAAGCTGCTTGAAATAGATCAGTGAGAAATTTCCTCTTAGATCTAGCATCGAAGCAATCCAGTCTGTCCAGTTTGCACGATAGGTAGGAAACGTGTATAGGGATTTTCAGCTATACGTAAAAACGTGGTAAGGACGCGTGACAGATAGAGTTACGATAGTCGGTACCATCCTCGGAACAATACAAAGAAGAGCAAGCTGTTTTTGAAAGAAAGCGTTAATTGTCTGTCCCGGTGCACCTAGACTTACTCTTTTGTTCGTTCGAGAGGTGTTTGGTAATCTTTCGATAAAACGTTAAAACTATTGTTGCAAAGACTCGCGTTGAATCTTTCAGCGTATAATCTATTTTCTTTTTTTTTTTTTTTTTTTTCTTTCTATAAATCCTATTTTCCAACGTTTCACGAATAGATACATTTATGTAACGATTAATAAGGTTTGGTATTTTTGAATTTTTAGATACTCGTTACAGAGCGAAATGACTATACGCGAAATTATTCCGCGTAGAATTCCTAGTATTTTCCAGTTTTATTCTAATTGTCGTAATTTATGCAAATAGAATTCTATCGATTCCAACAACTTGGCTGCGAATGACTGTGCAAATCTATATTTGTACGAATCCGTTTAAAGAACTAGAATCTAAGAGATTCGTTTCATCTGCTAAATACGACAACGAGTATTTCGCTTTTAACGTTTTACGTACTCTTGCATATTATACGCGTTCCTCAAATTTTCTACAAACGCAAAAATATTCGCAGTCTTTAATTCAGCTAAAAAGGCGCGACTTTCTCCGCAAATGTTGTAACTTTGGGTTATTGCCTTTACTTCGTTTTACATTCGCGAAGAAAAGCTACGTTCTTTGTTGCGCGATCTGAAGATGGCATTTACTAAGTGCGAGGCTGTATTTGTGCCCAATTCGTCCGCGTGGCGCACGTTTTAATCCACACCGCGCGATCCGATCTACTTCATTTCGTCGACAAGCATGATACATCAACGGCGCAAGCCCACACTGTCCCCTGGCGTTTCCGTCACGCTAATTTACAGCTTTCCGACACACGTAGGGTCGCGCAAACCGCTAGCGCAATTAATTACCCGCGGAGATCTTTCGGCTCGTTTGCCATGCTGAATGAGTTATCGCCGCCTTCCTTTCTTCTCTCGATGTTGCCTCTTTTTTTCTCCTTTCCTTTCGCCTCGGCTCGGTCGCTCCTCGTTCCAAACACCTACGCGATACCTTCCCGCGTCCAGGTTGAATTTGCGCTCGCTTGGCAGCCATCAACCTAGGCCAACTTTAATTCGAACGTCAGGTTCGCCTTTTACACCGACGCCTAATTATCGCGTGAAATAAAACAGAAAAGAGCCATCCGATGCATCTGGAGGCGATTTTATGCAGTTTGACAAAGCAATCTTCACGATGCATCGAATACCGTGGTACGGTTTTACACAACGTGGCTTTGATTTCTCGATTAGGGGTTTCGCTTAATTTTTATTGCCCTAATGCAACGACAAAGTAGATTCGATCTTTTCAACTTCGATGAACTAGTTCCGTAGGTATCTATCCTTTTTCGTAAATGAAACAATTTCCAAACATTCTTTGGCCACGTTCTCTATTCGTTCCTTCGTTAACAATTTTAACCATATTACGAAATATCCGTTTGCAGATTTGCACGCTAGTTGAGAATTGCTCGTGCAACATCCTTAGCGTTGACTTCTTTTTCGTAAATGGAATCGTTCTGTAATATTCCATCGATAATGATTTTAAATCCTAGAAACGTTACAAATTCCTCGTTCGCGAATCTATTACTGTTCATAGTCGTAGAGACTGCCGGCCATAAATTTGTAATCATTTGTATTCTATACGATGTATACTATGTAACGTAAATATAAAGTATATCATTGCGTTGGCAAGACGCGAAATTCAAAAGATCCGATAATAATTACAACGAATCTTTCTAAGAGCGTAATCGCAAGAAAATATCGATCGATGTTTGTTACGTTGGTCGAATCATAAAATTCACGGTCACGCGTTCATGTGCATCGTGAAAGCGAACAGAGGTATGTACTAGGTGACATGTACCTTCCAGTCATTTGACGTGATTTTTACCGCTGATTCTGATTGATCCACGTTGTCGGGGCAGTTACCTTGAAAGCAAAGATCGGTACACCGGTTCTTGTTCCACGATCGAAATTGTTTCGGAAATAGAAACAGTAAAATATCGAACTCTTAATAACCGAACACTTTTGTTTTCTCGCAGAAGCATAAAGCAGAAGCATGGAGCAGAAGCATGGAGCGGAAGCATAGAGCGGAAGCATGGAGCGGAAGCATGGAGCCGAAGCATGGAGCCGAAGCATGGAGCAGAAGCATGGAGCAGAAGCATGGAGCAGAAGCATGGAGCAGAAGCATGGAGCAGAAGCATGGAGCAGAAGCATGGAGCAGAAGCATGGAGCAGAAGCATGGAGCAGAAGCATGGAGCAGAAGCATGGAGCAGAAGCATGGAGCAGAAGCATGGAGCAGAAGCATGGAGCAGAAGCATGGAGCGGAAGCATGGAGCAGAAGCATGGAGCAGAAGCATGGAGCAGAAGCATGGAGCAGAAGCATGGAGTAGAAGTAGGGAGCAGAAGCAGTCATGACTACAAAAGAAGTTCTAATAGCAAAAGCCGATGCATTATACTAGCAAGAACAATACCAGGAAATACATAACCTTCTAATAAATTGTAAAGTAATTACATTATGTATATCACTTACAAATGTATATAACAAAACTGAACATTTGTATAGGATAGCAGTGATATTGAAATTATATATTCTCATAACGTATAACGTTATATTCTACTACGTTATAACGTATAACTTTATATGCTATCACCGTGTAACGCATAATGTTATATACTATTACGTTATAACGTATGACGTTAAATGGTATTACTTTATAATGTACAACGTTATATGCTATTACGTTTTAACGTATTATTTTATATACTATTATGTTATAACGTACAACGTTACGTTCTATTGCGTTATAACGTATGACGTTATATACTATAATCTTATAACGTATAACGTTATATAGTATGAAGTTATAACGTGTAACGTTACATACTGTGAAGTTATAACGTATAACGTTATATACTAAGAAGTTATAACGTATAACGTTATATACTATTACCTTATAACGTATAACGTTAGATGCTATTACGTTATAACTTATAACGTTATATGGTTTTACTTTATAACGTACAACGGTATATGGTATCACCGTATAACGTATAATGTTATATACTATTGCGTTATAACGTACAACGTTACGTACTATTACGTTATAGCTTATATCGTTATATACTACAACCTGATATCGTATAACGTTATATGGTATTACCCTATAACGTATAACGCTATATACTATTACGTAATAACTTATAACGTTATATGGTATTACTTTATAACGTATAACGGTATATGCTAACTCATTACAACGTATAATGATATATACCATTAGGTTATAACGTACAACGTTACGTTCTCTTTCGTTATAGCGTTTAACGTTATATACTACAACGTTATAACGCATAACGATGTATGGTATTTCGTTATATACTATAACATTATAACGTATAACGGTATATGCTATTACGTTATAACGTATAACGTTATATGCTATCACCGTATATCGTATAATGTTATATATTATTACGTTATAACGTATGACGTTGCGTTCCATTTCGTTATAACGATTAGCGCTATATACTATAACCTTATGACGTATAACGATATATACTATTACGTGATAACGCATAAGGATATATGCTATTACCCCGTAACGTACAACGTTATATACCATTACGTTCTGACGTATAACGTTATATGGTTTTTCTTTATAACGTTGAACGTTATATGCTGTTACGTTTAAACGTATCACGTTATATACTATAACTTTATAACGAATAACTTTATATAGTATTACGGTATAACGTACAACGTTACGTACTATCACGTTATAACGTATAACATTATATGCTATCACACTACAACGTATAATGTTACAGACTACTAGGTTATAACGTACAACGTTACGTTCTATTTCGTTATAACGTATCACATTATATACTGCAACCCTATAACGTATAACGTTATATGCTATGTACTTCTAACGTATAACGTTATATACCAATACGATCAGACGTAGAAGGTTATATACTATTATGTTATAACGTATAACGTTATATGGTGTTACTGTATAAAGTATAAAGTTATATGGTATTACTTTATCACGTATAACGATATATGCTATTTCGTCTTAACGTATAACGTTATATGCCATTTCGTTATAAAGCAAAACGTTATAAGCTATCACACTATAACGTATAATGTTATATACTATTACGTTATAACGTGTGACGTTACGTTCTATTTCGTTATAACGTAGAACGTTATATACTACAACCTTTTTTTTTTTTTTTTTTTTTTATCGTGGGGAAATCCTCATGGACACTCGGCGCTGCGTAGCAACGACCGTGTAGTGTCGGACTCCTACCGACTAAAACCCCACGGTGGTCATCCCGACGTTCAGAGGTGCACCCGGGGTCTCTTGCGAATCACTACCGAGTGCAACCTCGTCGTCTATCTCCCTGCCGTTGTTGTTGCCTAGGAAGGCGTCCCGGCTTGAGTTGGAAAGCTAGGGGGATCCACTCCGCCTAGCGCCACGTCCCCTAATCTGACGCACCCGGGGCAGCGGCGGCGGCGCCGCGCCCCTGCGTCGTACGGAGCCCCTGCGACGTTGATGCGACGATCTACTGGGATCGGCTCTTCTCTTCCGGTCCCTCTCTGCCCGCTCCTTTCTCTGCATAACCTCCTCGCAGTAGGCGCGGACAGCGTTAAACTCCTGGGGCCCTCGGAGCATGGCCTCGACGACCGCTTCCGGAGCCAACCTCTCGCCGATGTCGAGCTGCAGGACGCGCCGCGGTTCCGCCCACGCTGGACAGAACTCCAGCGTGTGCTGTGCCGTGTCCTCCTCTTCCCCGCAGTGGTGACAGGTGGACGTCACCTCCCGCCCGATCTTCAGCAGGTACTCACCGAAGACCCCGTGTCCGGCGAGCATCTGTGTCGTCCTGAAGATGAGCGGAACCCCGCCTTTTTCTCTCCAAGCCTCCCAATTGGGAAGCACGGCGCGGACGGCTCGGTGTGGCCGCCTGGCGTCCTCCTCCATCAGCTGGGAGCGCCACCGCTCCCAGATCTCCAGCTTTGCCTCTTCCCGGACGTTCGAGGCCGAGAGGCCGTCCAGCGACAGCGCCGCCGTCGAAGGCGGTGCCCTCAAGTGTTCATACACCCGACAGAGCTCAAGGGCCCGCAGCTCAAACGGGGGGGACGCCGCCAGCACTGTCGCCGACTCGTAGGATATTGTTCGATATCCTCTGGCTATTCGGATAGCGATCGTCCTTTGCAGTCTCCTCACCAGGGTACGACTGCGACGGTTGGCCATCAGATCTTGGGCCCACACCGGTGCCCCATAGAGGACCCGGGACCGGATCACTCCCTCGTAGAGTCGGCGGACTCCCGACCCTGCTCCGCCTATATTCGGAAGAAGGCCGCACAAAGCGTTGGCTGCGGCCGTCACCCTCGGGACCAGGAGCTCGAAATGTGGTCCGAACGTCCACCGACTGTCGATGGTGAGGCCCAGAAGTTATAGTAGCAGCCTGGAACAGTGACGCCCGTGGAGGACAGACAAGCGTGAACATAGAGGTGAAGAACCTTTGCCGAGATATGAACACAGCATGTGATACATCGATGCAAGGCTCCGTGCCTGGTACAAGACAGAATCCGTACTGGTGGACCGAGGAGATCGCAAAGCTAAGGATGAGCTGCTTTTTGGCCCGCAGGCAGTTACAGAGAGCCCGCCGCCGTCGGCAGCATCGTAACGAGGAGGAGATCGCTCTCTGCCGCGAGGTATATAAACGGGAGCGATACATCTTACAGCAGGAGATCAAGAGAGCTAAAGCCCAACCCCAGATGGACCTCGTCCAGTCAGATGATTCCGACTCGTAGATGCGTGGAAATTGTAATATTATATAACGTAATACATTATAAAATAATATAATATAAAGTAATACATTGTAACGTAATACATTATAAAGTATTATAATGTAATACGAACTATCATCATTTTATATTGCTCTAATTATAACTATTACAGTCTATTAAATCCTAACTGGTTACTCAAAGTTTTCCCAATTTTCCTCATTTTATCGTTTCTAATTAATAATAATTTCTAATGAAAAAAAGTAGGCGACTATTTTTCAATTGTATCTTCACTAGCCAGCAAGTTTTGAACGAATTATAGATTATAATGAGAATCAATTATTTCACGTAATTGAACGACACTGAATCCTTTCTACATAAAAAATAATCTCCCTCTACAAAAATCGTACCCCGAGAGAATTCCAAGTTTTGACATACTCGCCATTTTTCAATCCACCATTGACAGGGGCAGTTTTTTTTCCTTTATTATATATATATTTTTTTTTTAACCAAAGCATAGGATAATTATAGGACGTTAATAATGTAGTCTGTCTGAATTGTTAGGTCCTGACGCAATGAGATTACTGTGCAAGGACGAGTGTCTCCATCAGAAACATAGCATTGCTAGTGCGTTTTCTTTTCTTTCTTCTTTTATTTTTTATTTTGTTTACGACAATTCGTCGAGATTCGTTTTAACACGAAACTGGAAAATGGAATTATATCTAATTTAAATAAATTATTAATTATCTTTTTAAATAAATATGTATTAATATTATTTATTTTAAATATAAACAAATCTTTAAACTATTAAATATTAAATTATTAAATACTTATTAATAAAAATTATTTCTAAATTAATACAATTAAAAATAAAAAAGATTATATGTTAAAATCTATAGATTATCCCATAAATTTTCTATATAAAAATATAAAAATTTTTTAAATAAATTTTTTATAATTATTATATATAAATTACATTTATTTTAAAAAAAACTAGATATAAAAAAATTCGAAAAACATTTAATTTCTAAATATATATTCAAATTATTTATTCCACAAAAACATATTTATATATTTAACCCTTTTATTTCGAGACTATTAATTTTACTAAATTACATTAATTAACCCTGATACAAAAGGTACAAAATTTATTTTACTTATTCATTTTCCGCAAAATTGATTTTCATTACTAAATTTATTAATAAAATAATTAATTCATAATTTATACTATAACAAAAAATAACTATAAAACTTTATATAACCTATAAATAAATAAAAATCTGAATCAAAGTGCACGAACGATCTGCGGTACATTTACGAGCTATAAAAAAGTGTCTCCAAACTGAACAAACTTTTCGCACTGGCAATCTACTTGATAAAAAGTGCGACAAATTTTTAAGTCTTGAAGACGATACGAACAAGTTTTCCAAAGAATAACTGCTGTTATTTTATGCTGTCACTGTGCAAGAAATGCGCTGCTTCGTCCTTCATGGCGAGTTTGTCATTGGGAGGGTCAGGTGGAATGATTCCACTACTCGGTAGTGTTCCAGATATCTTCGTAATCAGATAGCTTGTCCATAGCACTCCAGGACGGCATCGATAATGCGAATCCGAGATATCAGAATCTTGATAGTATTGCGAGATCTGTGAGATGTTTTCTCTTTAGTCTTTTTTTTTTTTTGTGATAGTTTTGCTCGCTTCAGCAGCCAACTGGTTTGGATTTGTTGCCATTCGTTCCTTGTGTTTTTCTGCGTATTTGCCAATTTCTTCTTTGACTGTTGGTACTTTTAAGTCTTTGCGTATATCCTCGTTTCTGAATCCGTGTTTAATTGATTTATTTTCAGTAAAGATTATCATTTTTAGAACCGTTGATGTAAACGTGCATGAAATTAGGGCATTTAAAGCAAAGAGCATTAAACAGATTTTTCCATTCCTGAGCAAACAGTACTTTCATCTTGTATATTACGAGCGATAAGTCGATAACGGATGCTTTTAGTGCTCAAGGAGACACCTTGTAAAATCTGTTTTTTTTTTTTTTCATAGCTGATAGATTCTATTTCGTCAAGATACAAAAGGTTTGTCAATTAGAAATCAGACTTTGTTTATAAGTTTACACTTCAGTAATTTCATTGCATTAAGTAATTATTTTTTTCTTTAAAATTATATTCAACTGCTAGAATTACAATGAAATAATATCTTACAAACATTAGGGTCCTTTTTTTTATCGTTGATAATTTTCATCTTTAACGTATTAATCATTTTCTTCTACACAGTACTTCAAAATTTGTTAACGATTTCTGTCTAAATATGAATTCTGTAAGGTGTGCTGTTGTATTTCACTTGGTTATTGAATAATACTGGAACTGAATAAAAAAAATTAAAAAATAAAAGATTACAAACAAGATTAATTTAAATAAAAAAGATTACAAAAGTACAGGAAATAAAAAAGGTTCAAAGAACTAAAAATGAAAATGCCCAAAAAAAATCTACAGCAGAATAACTTAAACTATACTAAATCTACAATTAACTCCAACTTCATGTTTATACAATTCTCCTAACGTTTCTTTTTGGCTATTGAAATGATTCTGTCCATCCAAGACTGTTTTAGCCTCCTACCAAATTTCTGAAATAGCTAAAACATGTTATTTATATAAGAAGAGTTCAATTTGAGTCTATGGGTAGTGAAGAATTCATACCGGAAAAATATTTGCAATAATGTATTTCATTTTCAATCGTTTCCTGCCGTTTATGACTTGAACAACACTTGCCTTTCTTGGAAAAGTCTGACTTTCCTACCTACCAAATTGTAAACCTTACGACGCGGACCTCATTAAGAGGCTAATAAACACCCTAAGTGCCCGATGGGTCAGGTCTAAAGTAAACATCTAGTATCAATCAGCAATGCCAGAGAATAGGTGCCCACGAGAATACACAAGTACAAGATTTGAAATAATAGATTTCCATCCCATTAGAAACATGGTAAGAAGGAAAACCCGGAAACCTAACGGATCGCCACATTCAAACGAACAAATAGTCATTATCCCAACAGTCCCTAAATCTATCATCTACTACGGGAAAATACGGAAAATCTGCTTTTCGCACAACGGTACTCAAGGGCGGTTAGCATCCCTTCCTCAACCACCAATCTAGAGATTAACCAATCAACAGCGACGTCAATTTCCTTAATTTTCCTAATGAAAATTTTCTTCGACGAATCCGATGATCTCGTATCCTTAGACACACCCCATCATAGTTTTCCCCGTAGTATCATCGTGACGGAAAGTCAGTTGATAGTTGAAAGTTGCTACGAACTCTTGTAACGCATCGTCTAGAAGTTGTAATTCGCGAAGCGCGAACCGCTAATTCTAATCGCAAGCTGTATGCAAATGTGCATCGAGAGTATTTGTTGATAAATATATTATTAACTATACTTTAGTTTTCCTTCAGCACATATCACGAGCTACCCACCTCATACATTTCGAAGTAAGTACAATGATAAATATATGATTTTAAAAGCTTTTTAAATTCCTTACATACTTAGAATTAATCAAATAGCTTAGTATATAAAAGAGTGTACTTATGTCGCATGTTATAAATGCAGCTGCGTTCGTTACAACAATTCCAATTCCAAGGAATTTCTCTCGAAGATCGCGGTGAAGAATTTGCTTTGTTAAATTATTACTGGTATACTTCGTCAACCTGTGGTATATCGATACAACTTGTCAACCATCGCTTAATAGCTTCTCGCTAATAAAAACAATTCGTAACTATTTAATAAGAAGCAGTATATTCTTAGTTATTTAGAAATTTACTTAATGACGTTTAAAAATACGAATATGTTTAAAAATTATAATGTAAATACATATATTGCATTTCATGTTTTACTAATGTATCTCTCATTTAAATTAAATATCTGAAACTTAAAAGAAATTTTTAAAACTTTCAATACATCGCATACGTTTCAAATTTAGTGCATAATTCTTAGGTTAGATTACCTTCGCTTTCCAAAGATTAATCTTAGTATATGCTTTTAATGCATCATACAATAACCTCTTTTTGTAAGAAAATTTTTGAAATTATCTATTTAACCATAATCTTATTGCATGGTGGATATATTAAATTTGATGGACTATATTTTAATTTCATTTTACATTACTATTAATAGAACAGTAAGTAGAAAGATTACGTATATGCACTGTTACATAGTACGAATAAGCATACAATTTTTTATATTTCGCCTGTAACAGCAATTTGTAATTCTGTAATTGTCTTCCCATAGTGCTTAAAATTCGCATTTTAAAATCATAATGAACAATATGTTCATTCTGAAAATATTTGTTAAAATACTAGATTTTCTTATAGAAATCATGTTTGTTGATGTACGCATATATACGTATGCTCCTTAGTGTTTACATTCTTATAGTTATCTGGTTTGAAAATGTTCAGTTCATCAGTTCGTAAAATGTAAGAAAATTTTTACGGCTTTTGGTATTTCAGCCTGACCGCAGCCTGGAACAGTGACGCCCGTAGAGGACAGACAAGCGTGAACATAGAGGTGAAGATCCTTTGCCGAGATATGGAATTCGCCGTGCCTAGTAATAGTCAGAATCGGTACTGGTGGACCGAGGAAATCAGAATGCGAAAGATACGTTGCTTTGTGGCCAGCATAAAGTTAGATAGAGCTCGCTTGAGTCCGTATCCTAACGAGGAAAAGATCGCCCGCTACCGCGCGATATATAAACGGGAGCGATACATGTTACAACTGTTGTACAGCATAGCTCAACCGTTTCATCGTTCGAGATGAAGAGGAATCAACGCGAAGTGTATTCGTGTCGAATACCATCATGTTACCTCGATCAATCATTGTGCTATATTTATATATGTTGTGCAAAATAAATTATTTGTAAAGTTTACTTTAAACCTCATTTCGAGTCAGTCTACCCCTCGCTGCCTTTTGTAACAACTTTCGATCATCTTTCTTTCAATAAAAATAAATAAATGGGATAGCAACCTTTTTGATCTTTTTTTTAAGCATCATGTACAAAATTTCTGTTATACATGTAGAAGGTTGCTAAACGTATATTATCATAGGCTGATGTAATTGCGTTTTGCATGCATAACGTATGCAATAATTGACCATAATCCAGTACCCCAAATGGCCTCGCATAAACGCAGTGCTCGACTCTCCATGCTACCGATGCTCCAATGGAAAGGGAAATCTTGATAACACACCATGTGGCCAACGTACAGCAGTAAACCATTCATACCTACGAATAATCGAATATAATCGTTTTTACATTTATTGCAAAGGAGTGTTGAAACAGTAGACAGGTTGCGCGCCAACCTGAATTTTTCTTAATGCTATCTTTTAACAATCTAATAAAACGTTTATTGCCGCTGTTTAAAATTTATATATAAGTTATAGTAGCAGCCTTTTTTTTTTTTTTTTTTTTTTATCGTGGGGAAATCCTCATGGACACTCGGCGCTGCGTAGCAACGACCGTGTAGTGTCGGACTCCTACCGACTAAAACCCCACGGTGGTCATCCCGACGTTCAGAGGTGCACCCGCGGTCTCTTGCGAATCACTACCGAGTGCAACCTCGTCGTCTATCTCCCTGCCGTTGTAGTTGTCTAGGGAGGCGTCCCGGCTTGAGTTGGAAAGCTAGGGGGAACCACTCCTCCTAGCGCCACGTCCCCTAATCTGACGCACCCGGGGCAGCGGCGGCGGCGCCGCGCCCCTGCGTCGTACGGAGCCCCTGCGACGTTGATGCGACGAACTACTGAGATCGGCTCTTCTCTTCCGGTCCCTCTCTGCCCGCTCCTTTCTCTGAATAACCTCCTCGCAGTAGGCGCGGACAGCGTTAAACTCCCGGGGCCCTCGGAGCATGGCCTCGACGACCGCTTCCGGAGCCAACCTCTCGCCGATGTCGAGCTGCAGGACGCGCCGCGGTTCCGCCCACGCTGGACAGAACTCCAGCGTGTGCTGTGCCGTGTCCTCCTCTTTCCCGCAGTGGTGACAGGTGGACGTCACCTCCCGCCCGATCTTCAGCAGGTACTCACCGAAGACCCCGTGTCCGGCGAGCATCTGTGTCGTCCTGAAGGTGAGCGGAACCCCGCCTTGATCTCTCCAAGCCTCCCAATTGGGAAGCACGGCGCGGACGGCTCGGTGTGGCCGCCTGGCGTCCTCCTCCATCAGCTGGGAGCGCCACCGCTCCCAGATCTCCAGCTTTGCCTCTTCCCGGACGTTCGAGGCCGAGAGGCCGCCCAGCGACAGCGCCGCCGTCGAAGGCGGTGCCCTCAGGTGTTCATGCACCCGACAGAGCTCGAGGGCCCGCAGTTCGAACGGGGGGGACGCCGCCAGCACTGTCGCCGACTCGTAGGATATTGTTCGATATCCTCTGGCTATTCGGATAGCGATCGTCCTTTGCAGTCTCCTCACCAGGGCACGACTGCGACGGTTGGCCATCAGATCTTGGGCCCACACCGGTGCCCCATAGAGGACCCGGGACCGGATCACTCCCTCGTAGAGTCGGCGGACTCCCGACCCTGCTCCGCCTATATTCGGAAGAAGGCCGCACAAGGCGTTGGCTCCGGCCGTCACCCTCGGGACCAGGAGCTCGAAATGTGGTCCGAACGTCCACCGACTGTCGATGGTGAGGCCCAGGTACCTCATACGACACTTCACCGGCACCGCTTCGCCATTTATGGCCACGGACAAACCATCGGGAGGGGATCCCCGACTTGGCCGGCGACACGCTCAATCCCAGTCGCTGAATAGCGTGCACCGCGCATGCCACAGCGTCTTCCGTGAGGATCACGGTCTCACTCCACCACCGTCAAAAACCAAGCCTAACAAACGTAACAAACCAAGCCCGTGCCCGGGGGCATCGGGCATCGAAGGACAGAGTCGTAGGCCGTGATCCACAAGATCGTTCCTAGCACCGAACCCTGCGGGACGCCGCGCCCCACACGTCTTCTCTCTTCCCCGTTCCTGCCAATGAAGGTGATCCACCTATCGTTCAGGTAGGCTCCGATGACCTCAACCAGGTACGCCGGCACCTCGAAGTGTCGCAGAGCCTCCATTATCCTCGCCCAGGGGATAGAGTTGAAGGCGTTGCTGACGTCCAGGGAGACCGCTACCGCCGTTCCGTAGCGGGAAACCATTTCCTCCGCCATGCTCCTCACCCGCTTCACAGCATCCACCGTGGAGCGACCCCGGCGAAAGCCGTACTGACTGTCGTGCCATCCAGGAACCCGCCCCGAGATATGGGCCTCCAGACAGGCGGCTATCACCCTCTCGAAGAGCTTCCCGATCTCGTCCAGCAGGCATATCGGCCTGTACGCCGACGGCGAGTCCGGCGGACGACCCTCCTTTCGCAGCAGTACCAATCTCGCCGTCCGCCACATCCGCGGGTAGATGCCCTCCCTCAGGCATCGGGTAAACAGATGCCGCACGCGAGGGGCCACCACCTCCATCGTCTCCGCCCAGACTCGGCCCGGAACTCCGTCCGGACCCGGTGCCACGTCCCGGGACGCCATCTTCTTAGTCGCCGCGAGAAGCTCCTCCTGAGTGACCTGCAGCTCCTCGCTCCGCTCCGTCGACGTCGTCGCCGCCGTTGCTGTTGACGACGTCTCGCCCCTGCCAGAGGAGAGGGACGATCCCGACCGCCCCGCGTCGCTGTCCTGACGCGGAAACAGCGTCCCGATGACCTTGGCCAGCAGTACCGGATTCATGTTGGCGGTCAGCGGGGGGGCCGCGTGTCGTAACTTCCTCGTTACCACCTTGTACGGCCGCCCCCACGGGTCTGACTCAACCGCCTCGATCAGCTGCTTCCAAGACCGAGCCTTCGCGATCTTGATCTCCCGCTGCAGAGTCCGTCTCGCCTCACTGTAGACCCCGTAGCAGCGGGAGATCTCCTCCTCGTCGCGCGTCCTTCTACGGCGACGGGCTCTCAGAAATCTTCTGCGTGCCCGCACGCAGCTCGCCCGCAACTCCGCGATCTCCGGCGTCCACCAGTGAACGCAGCGGTTGCGTCCACCGCCCGGGACGGAGCGCGGCATCGAGGCGTCGCACGCCGCGCTCATGTATCCTTGGAGGATCTCCGCCTCCTCGTCGACGCTTCCCAGACTGGTCGTCCCTTGGGCGTCCCAGCTCCACGCCGAGACGATGGCTGCCGCCCGCAACATCTCCCTGTCCCGCTCCTTCAGGCGCCATCTGGGTGGTTGTGATGGGCCGGAGCGGCTCGCACCAACTCGGGCGACTTGGTTGTTATTTTCGTCCACGTCCTCCGAGACCACCTCCATAAATATGTAGAGGTGATCGGACAGGGTCTCGACTCCCTCGGCCACTCTCCAGTCACGGATCCTCGGGTACAGCTCCGAGGTGGCCCACGTGATGTCGACCACGGAGGACCCCCTCCACGCCACGCAGGTGCTCGCCGTACCCTTGTTTACCAGCAGGAGTCCGAGTCCCGCAGCCCAGTCTGTCAGCCATCTTCCTCTGGTGTTCGTCGCGGAGTTCCCCCCACTGCGTCGAGTGAGCATTGAAGTCTCCGAGGACCAGCACCTGGCGGGGAAAGCACCTTTTGACACATTCACCGACATCGTCTAGAAAGTCCCCGAACGCGGCCAGGCCGCTGTTGGGGGAGACGTAGACCGCCACCACCGCTATTCCTGCCCATACGATCGCGACGTAGCCGCTGCCACGGTCTAGCAGGGCGCCAAAGGCGTCCAGAGTCGGCGTCCAAGTTACGGCCGTCAGTCCGTCCAAATCCCCGATCCAGTTGGGAGCGTCAGGGACGCGATACGGCTCGACCACTGTCGCGAGGGCGACCTCTCCCTCCCGGATGGTCTGGAGGTGCAGGTCATGCGCCCTTCTCGATCTGCCCAAGTTGCATTGGAGGAGACGGTTAACATCACTCAATCACCTCCATGGCCTCCTCCCGGCCATCCACCGCTGGATGTTCGACGGTGCTCCCCTCTTGCGTTACCACCGCGGTCGGTTCGCGGATCGGTGGCTTCCTCTTAGTTCTCGGCGGAGCACATGCCGCCCCGCACATCCTGTGGTTGGCTGGCGCCCCCAGCGACTCGCACAACGGGCACTTGGGCGCGGAGGCGGGACACCCCCTGGCACGATGCCCGCTACCGCCACACCTGTAGCACAGATGCCCGCGATCCACGTTGGACGTGCAGGTTACCCGCACGTGCCCCAGCTCCAGGCACTTAAAACACTGCAAGGGTCTCTTCGGGATAGCCGTGACCCTCGCCGTGGACCAGCGCAGAGCTACTTTCCAGTCCCGGGCTAATTTCCGGGCTCCGGCCACTGGGCACCTTACCCATGCAGTTCCAAGGCCGTATCTGGTGGTACGGATCTCTCCGACCTGCACCTCCGCGCTGCCGCATCCCGCCGCTGAGGCCAACGCCTGCCGCAGCTCCTCCTTAGCGACCGAGATATCTATCCCGGCCACCCTCAACTCCGCCGTCCTGTTCGGGGCCGCTACTCTCACCGCGGCCGGGTCCAGCACCTCGGCCAGACGCGTCGCCAATCGCGACGCCTTTCCTCTGTCTCTGTCGCCGGGGAGCCGGATAATTATACCCCCGGTCATCGATTTCCTCATTCCGAGGGACTCGACGCCGATCTCCGCAAGCGGGACCTTCTGTCGCGCCGTCGCGATAACATCGGCGTACGATGTCTTAACCCCCTCGTTGATAGTCAACGTTACCGCGGACGTACGCGGTGCGCGGGGGAGCCCGGCCGTTTTCGTCGCCTGCGCCGTTCCTTTCTTAGTCACTAGTGCGGCGCCCGTCTTCCGTGCGCCCGTTAGTCTTGACGAAGGAGCAGCAGGCATTCCCTCTTTTTTCTCCTCCTTCCTTGCGGCCCTTTTCTTCCGCGGCCGTCTTTCCACCACCCTCCTGCTCCCTCGGGAGCATTGTGGCTTGGGTAACGCGTGGGGCAGCGGGTTGGTCCGCCTTGCGCCGAGGTTCGGGGCTGCGCGGTCTTCGGCCCCCGAACCGTTCCTCGATGGCCCTCATGATGGAGGGACCGAGTTCGTTCATCTTTTTCTCTAGGGCGTCCAGACGCGCGCCTTCTTGTTTTCCGCTCCGCGGAGGGTGGCCGGACTCAATAGCCCGACCGTTGCACCGTGGGCACTCGTGGGTGCGAGCGGCCAGCCTCGTTATCTCTTTACGCAAGGCCGCGTTTTCCTCCTCCAACGCGGTCAGCCTTGCTTCCGCGAGCCTGGCGGCCGTGGAGCTACCGCTGTGGACCACCTCAGCCCTCTGCAGGTTAAGCTCCCTCCATGCGGCGGCGACGTAGGTCGCCGCGTCCTTTAGGTCCTTAATGCTTGCTCCCTTCAGGTTCGACGATACCGCCGCCACCCGCAAGATCTTTGACACCTGCCTGGTGAACTCGGCGCTCACGTCGGCCGCCGAGCTCATCCGTATATCCAGTGCCAAATCCACAGAGATTTCCGGGGTCAGCGTCATAATGCGTCTTCTCTTCCCCCCGGAGACAGTCGATCACAGGGATGATCGCGACGCGAAAGAGGCGACCGAATCCTCGTCATCGGACCTCATCCGCGTTCGTAGCGCCCTTACCGGCGCGAGGCCCGTTACCGCGGCCGGTGCGAGGAAGACGCCGTCCGTTCCGCCCGTGGTTCTCCGCGATGCTCTTGTCATTCTTCTCGGAGGTTCCTCGTGAATCTCCGTACTACTGCATCCCGCCTCGCCAGACGTGAAAACACATCCGGGGGCCTGGCGGTCCACCCCCGAACGACCGTGGTCGTGAGATGACGACGCAGGCGAGCCCACTTGACTATCCACCGCTGCGCCGGTACTGGGGTATCCCTCCCCTGCACCGTAAACCATTTTTCTTTTGTGGTCGCAATCCATAGTAATATATAATTTGTTGTCGCCGCGGTCATCAACAAAGTCCGTCCTGGTGCCACTCACTCTTTCGCACCCTGCCCCGGTCAAAGCCGGTGCAGGGTGACGGGGAGCCCCACAAGAAGGTGAGGTGAGTGGTCTTGACAGTCATGGGCCCACCAACTTCTCCGAAACTCTCCGCATCGGATCGGCAAAATTGACGGGCGCCAGAGGCACCGACCTGCTGCCACCCGACTGTAAGAGAGCATCAGATCTATCGGGGTTTCCCGGGACGTGATCCTACGGCCCGAAAACCCATGCCCGACTCATGCTCCCCAACTGATATCATAAACTGATGTCATAAAAATATTCGAAATTTAAAAATTAATAAAATTAATAAAAAATCATATATATGAAATATATTGATAAAAATCTTAATTATCATTACAATATGATTAATATACATGTTATATATATATGATACATTATATTATGTTTATATATATATATATATATATATATATATTAAAATTTATATAATACATAATATGATACATATATATATATTATTATTATTATATATACATTATATACATTTTTAATTTCAGCATTACAGATAAGTAATTTTTCATCATTAAAATAATTCTTTTTTATTTTTTTTCATATTTCTTTCGTTTTTAACAATTCCTTGCGTTTTCATTTGGTATCTTATTTTGTCAAAAATAACAGAATTGTCCTAACTTTTAGTACTAAGTTTTATTAATCATTTTGACGGTAATTCAATGATTTTCTATTAAAATTTTAATCAAGATTTTTTCCATTAAATTATTCAAGAAATGTTGCAGTAAGAAAAGTATTCTGCATATATATATGTTTACAAACTATATTTTTTCCAAACTATAAAAATTGTCTTAGTCGTTACGAGAAAGGAACGATCCTACGTGAAAAAGTAAGTTAATAATGTGAAACAAAATCTTTTTAAATTAATCTTGTATAAAAAATTTCATATAAGACTTCGTTTGTGAATGTATGAAGTGGGAAAATTTTCCCAAAGCTAGAAATGGAAATTCTATGTTTCTTCTTTCTTGTTTACTACTTTAAAAAGTTCAATTTAATACATGATATATTATAAAAAAATACTTCAGCACATGCATTCTAACATAAATATATGAAATAGCAAAATTTATATCTACGTTATATCTACTATTTAAAATGATTTAATAATAGAGTATAGAATTTGACTCACTTAGAAGAATGTTTCTTCTTGCGCGGTCTTCCAGGAATCTTCATCTTGTCTTTCTTCCGATTCAATTTAGACAATTCCTTCAGCTTTTCTCTATATTGTCTTTGAATGTCAGCCATCCTGACTCTTATCTCAAGTTCCTTAGCATCCATATTCGGCCAGTCTGGCTCATTATCGATGTGTCCTTTTCTAGCGATAAACTTCTTTGCGTCGAGTTTCCCTTGCAAATTTCTATAATCGTGACAATCAAGATGTTCTCCCAAGATATGTCTGCTATCTTCGTCGTTCTCCATCATTCTATCATCCGAACATATCTTTTCATCGTGCATTTCAGCATCAGAATCCGATAGATTATCATCAATAATCAACAAATCAGTAGATTCCTTGCTGCTAGAAATTTCACTCGTATGATTGATTCCGTATAATTGTTCGTATATCTTTCTTTCATATTCTTCAAAGTCTTCTTCTCTTTCGTAGTTTACATTATGGCAAGAAGTACTAGTAGCAAGGGGAGCGTCATTTAACATATCATTATCTTCGTTATCGGTACAAATATCGTTTTCAGCAGAAAAATCTAAGCTTCCACTTGTATTATTATTCGCGTTTATTATAGACACTGACATTTCCTGCTTACTGTCATCGTACCGTTTATCATAATCATCGTCTTCGGAATACGAGTCGTATTTAGATTCCTCATTTTCCAACTCGCCATCGGTTTTGAACCTCTTGAGGCTCTCGAAATCTTGCAAATTTTCTTGCACATACTTTCTCTTGTCCGTCGTCTTTCTTTCATTTTCTGGGACATTATTCGCTCTGCCCAGGTTCAACAGTAAACTAACGGCATAAGATATATCATCGAAATTCTCCAGATTCGACTTCCGGTAAGTTATATCCTCTACCTTCTCCATAAATCGTTTTTCTCTTGAATCGCATAACACCCCCAAAGAGCTGTTCATGTTGTTGGTGTGGGTCTCTTCCGGAGGAAAAAGCACCCTGCCCTTGATAACCGATCTATCTAATTTATGTCTTCTATTTCCGTTGGATCTCACGCGTTCCAAGTGTTTAATATTGTTCGACAGCAATCCCAACACACTATAATCAACTTTAGGTCTCGGTTTAGAATTAATAACTAATCGATATTTGGGAGTTTCAGTATACAAAGAGTTTTCTAGCGATTCCAATTTCCCTTTTTTAGGAGTCACCGCGTCATTGTTAGTGCATTGCACTTGCACTTCACAGACCTCGGGCGGCGAGACAACCATTTTCAGGACAGGTTCTTTATCGTCGTTTAACTCCATATTATCATTACTGCTTCTCGTGTCATGCTCCGAAGAATATATCTCAATTTCTCGTCCTATATCGTAGTTTTCAATGAATTGAGAGTTCTCGCAGGATCTCAGAATGTGTTCATTCATGTTGTTGGTGTGGGTCTCTTCCGGAGGAAAAAGCACCCTGCCCTTGATAACCGATCTATCTAATTTATGTCTTCTATTTCCGTTGGATCTCACGCGTTCCAAGTGCTTAATACTGTTCGACAGCAATCCCAACACACTATAATCAACTTTAGGTCTCGGTTTAGAATTAATAACTAATCGATATTTGGGAGTTTCAGTATACAATGAGTTTTCTAGCGATTCCAATTTCCCTTTTTTAGGAGTCACCGCGTCATTGTTAGTGCATTGCACTTGCACTTCACAGACCTCGGGCGGCGAGACATCCGTTTTCACGACAGGTTCTTTATCGTCGTTTAACTCCATATTATCATTACTGCTTCTCGTGTCATGCTCCGAAGAATATATCTCAATTTCTCGTCCTATATCGTAGTTTTCAATGAATTGAGAGTTCTCGCAGGATCTCAGAATGTGTTCATCCAAACCGTTTTCTAGTTTTCTCGGTATCGTTTCCGAATGTTTCCTCGAACGAAGATTTTCTGCATTCTTATCCTTCGAGTCGTCCACTTTTTGGGGTGCCGTCTCCTGTAAAGCAGCAGCTGCGTTCTTATTCAACTTCTCCACCACGTTTTCGATTCCAGGATGAGACTTTTCGACAATGTGCCTCTTAGACAGATCCTGGCACTTTGGCTTTTCCGTGGTTGATGTTGGTTCGCATCTGTATGAATAATCTTCATACATTGTTTCATCTGCTTTCTGCTTGAGTTCGACCACTAGTACGTCACAATCGATGCTCGACATATCGAACGATTTCACGATGATCTGTGGACGTGGAACGGTTGCCTGCGATCGCTCGTCTCGGCCCTTTTGATAACTATCGTAATTCGGATTGATCTCCACTTTTGATTCTATCGGATTCTCCGATAGTATTGGAATTTGATTGATTTCCGGAGTTTCGGCCGAAGAATTTCCATGTCTGTGTAACTCATTCGCCGACATTTCATCTGGTTTAACTAATTCGGCCTGTAAAATATAACGTGTTATGTTATTGAATGTTGTGTAAAATTTATACTTTGTAATTTCTTATCGGTCGATGAAATCGAATGATTTTAACACTTAGCCAACATAATAGGGAGTTTTTCCTCCTACGAAGAACATCGCTGCGTGACCGAACGGGAAGATACCCTTTTTTGACTTTAGCAACGCGTTTTTTTTTTTTTTTTGTTTTGTTAACCAATTTAGCGGCGTTAAACTTAATTAAAAAGATATTCAAATCGTGTTATTTATCTTTAGTCATCTTTAATGTTTTTAATTCTACCTATATTTTTTTATACTTTGAATATACTTTCAATTTGATGTTTTGTATAAACAATATGTAAAATCGTTAAATAAAATTATCACCGCAAAATATAACTGACCACTTAAATAATTTTTAAAGTTCTTTGTTTTTTAAGTAGTGAAAATTAATCCTCGATACTTGAAAAAATGCACGGTGGACAGCGTATGGGTTGCTTGTCCGAGCGCGGTGGAAATAGCGTATAGCTCGCTGTGGCGCGCGCGGTTGGCTAAGTGTTAATAATTACATTGCGTTTGGTTTATTCTTTTCGTAAAGAGTAACGTTGAGAGACTCGCGTTTTCGTAAGATATTTTTCATTTAAGCTCAACGATAGTTATGAAATAATCAATTTTATTTTTTATGAGTGTTATATGTTCATATAAGCTAAACAGTGTGGCATAAAAAAATTACTCTTGCCTTTTTTCGTCATTAATATCAAGAGTTGACTATCGTATTGTATATATTAACAAATAACATTGTTTTGCATATTAATTTCCTTCATCTAATAATCAAAAAATTTTATACTTTTCTTTTTTATCGATATCGAGCGTCGACTGACTATCACGCGATATTTTATACAAAAAACGAAAGATGTTTCTCTATATGTCGATGTTACTGTTTCGTTAATATAATAACATATAATCGAATTATTAAACAAGTGACGTGTTAAAAAAAGCTAGCCGTATGGACTAAGGACATATTTATAAACGTTTATCAATTTTCTTCGCCTCACTCGCGCTCGAGATTCTTTAATTAGCCTATGAACGATACACGTGTATTTCTTAGCGAACGACAATGGAGAACAGAAAAATGAAAGATGGCTCACCTTCTGAACGCTTCTTGAAAAGTATACCTGTTACTCCGCGATATTTGCGATTACGTAAAATATGTCTTTGCACTCCGTTGTTGCTACGACCACGTTACAAACGAAACTAACAGGTCCACTATTGCGAAGATACGAAAATTTTGCTAGCCCTAACAAGTCGGCTGTTAACGTAGTGGGGATAATCTGGCCGAAGAATTACGAATCACTGGTACCAGTGGAAAACTCATTTGGCCGTAGTGGGGACATTCCGGGCGGAGTATTGTAAATCACAGGAGCCAATGGAAAACGCACTTGTTTACTCGTAACCCCTGAGAAATGTTATGGACAATTTTCGCTAGATCATCGAGACGTTCAAAAATCAAAAGAATGTTATAACAGTGCAATCTATAAATGCAATTTATATTGATATTTATTTAAAAAGGCAGCCTGTCCTCAACGATGGCATTCGTTACTCGCGGACTCCCGCCGCAGGGGGCATTCAGCACTCAAGGAATTAACGCAATGTTAAATATTTATCTGCTGCAATAATCTACATTGGCGTAGGTATAGAAAAATAATTTTAACTTGTGAATAAGTAATTCTGATTGATGTATAAAGCATTTTTAATATTGCTTTCACTTCTAATTATGTCAGAAAAAGTAATGCTAATGAGAAAGAAGTCCTTCGATAATTAGATTTTTGTTCTAAATTTTGACGGAAAATTTGAACGTTACAATATTTTGATACAGAGACTCCTAAAAAGTATATAAAATACTTTCCATTCTTCTATGTCGCTAACAATCCATGCACGCGGTTGATGCAATTATGAATAATAAAGAAAATGTGAAACAAATAGTATGTGATACGTAATTAAAGCGATTCATAAAAGCTTAATTGGTTGTTCTTTCATTTGCGCAAAGAAAATGTTTTCTGACATTGAAATGATACAGTAATATTTAGAAAAATTAGAAATACTAGATAGTAAATTATCTGAAATTTAAGTAGATATTAAAAATACATTTAGATTTAAAAAGTCGCTATTAAAAATTGATATTAGATCAAACGATAGAATTCTGTATATTTTTTCTTATGTTTTGCTATTATTCTGCATTAAGTACGGAATTGATATTGATATGTTTACATTCGATGTCTGCGATATATATTTTGTACACGATATCGCATTTTAACAGCAATTTCAATGCACGACGAAGGTTATTAATTACGAGAGTTTCAGAGCAAGGAACGTAATTAGTAACGATATTGGAAGTAACATAAATATTTGTATATGTTCTTAATCTATATTCGATCATTATTGTTGCTCATTATGTTAATAAAAAATTAAACTACTTACTACTATTACTACAGTTGAGAGTTTCATAAATCGAAATAAATTTAAAATATTGTGTTGAATGCTAACTAGTAATATAAATGAACTTTTAAACTCTTTTAGAAAATTGAAGATTTTGTAATATATGGAAAAAGCCAAAATATAAAAATACATAGAAAACTGTAGTAATTAAAATTATTTGATAACTATACCTACGTAATGCAATTGCAAATATTTATCAGTTAGTGTCAATTAATATAATCGTAACAAATTCTCCCATATAACTTCATTTAGTGAAGGAAATAATAAAATTTGTGAGAATCGTGAAAATATAATTTTCACATGGTATCGTTAAAAACAATATACTGATTTAACAGTGAAAAAGATATAGATATGTCTTGTTCGATAAGTAAGCGAGCAGAAACTATAAATTCAATTGGAAAAACACGTCGTAAAGAAAGTTAGTAAAAAAACCATAAGGTGTATTATTTCATAAAGGAAACCAATTTTACAAAGAAGCGAAAAAATGGGAGCGTGGTTTATTGAAAGAAGCGAGAGAAAAAAAAAACGTAAAACGTAAGAAGAACAATAAGATAGAAAAGAAGGTAGAGAAAAGGAGAAATAAACGATATCGTAGTCCGCGACTAAAAAGTTTTTTTTTTTTTTTATTGATTATTTGGTAAATTTTTACAATTTGTCCAGAAGGACATTTGGTAAAATATTATAGCTTAGAGAATGAAAGAATAAAAAAATAAAAAAATAAAAATAAATAAAATATAGCATGTGGATGGTTACCCCCAGCGGCGTTCCATCTTCTAGGTTTCCTATTGCATCTCTATTTCGAGGTCTGCGGGATGCTTCCTCTTCAGTCTTCTTTCTATTTTGGTTTTATTTGTTTCAGCAACCAGCTGGTTTGGGTGTGCTGCAAGTCTTTCTTTGTACTTTTTTGCGTATCTAGCGATTTCCTCTTTGACTGTTGGAATTTTTAGATCTTTTCGTAGGTCTTCATTTCTGACGTACCATGGAGCGTTAACTATTGTCCTTAAAATTTTTGCTTGCTCTATTTCTATTTTGCTTATGTGACTCATTGCTGCCGTCCCCCATAGTGGGACTCCGTATGCCCAGATTGGTTTGATTATTGTTTTGTATATATTTAGTTTATTCATTGTGCTTAATTTAGATTTTCTATTGATTAACCAGTACATCTGCTTCCTTTTTGCACTTATTCTGTTTATTATTGATTTTATATGGTGCTTCCATGTAGGCGTGTGTCTAAATTTATTCCTAGATATTTGACTTGCTTTGTTTGTGCTATGTGGGCGCCGTTCAGTTGAATATCTGGTGTTTTTCCTTTTCTAAGTGTAAATGTTATGTGGTTGCACTTGCTGGTGTTCACTTTTATTTGTTTGTTTTGCAGCCATTTTTCTATTTTTGTAGTGTGTTCTTGTAGTAGTGCGGCGGCCGTTTCTAGATTTTCATGCCTCACTAGTATGGCCGTATCGTCCGCAAACGTCAGTGTTTTACTGTTGACAGTTGTTGGTATATCTGCCGTGTATAGTGTGTATAATATTGGTCCTAAGACACTTCCTTGTGGTACTCCTGCCTTGATGTCCTTAATTTCAGAGTATGCATCATTTATTTTTACTACAAAGGTTCTGTTGTTTAAGTAAGATTTGAGTAGTTTGTAGATTTGTTCTGGAAATTGCTTTTTGATTGTTTGAAGAAGTTTTTCATGGTTAACTTTGTCGAGTGCTTTTTCGATATCCATAAAGAGTGCTGTGCAGTATTGGTTTGTTTCAAGCGACTGTAAGATTTCATTGACGAGTCTATGCATTTGTTCTATTGTGGAGTGTTTATTTCTGAATCCAAATTGATGGTTCGGTATTAGTTTTTCTTTTTCTATTGTTGGTTTTAAGCGGTTATATATTATTTTCTCTAATAATTTGGAAAACGCAGGTAGTAATGATATCGGCCTGTAGGATGCAGTTAGATGTGGGTTTTTGTTTGGTTTGGGTAACAACACTTTGGGGGAAGGTTTTTTAAGATTTTCCCATTGATCAAGTCAAATCCTGGTGCTTTACTTGTCTTTGTTGCCTCAATTAAGTTTGTAACTTCTTGCGCTGTTGTGCTGAGTATGGTGCAGCGTTTATCAGTTGTGTTGCTGGCATTTTCCACTTCTTCATTTGTTTGCCATCCAGGGATGCTGTTATTAATTTCATACGGCGAAAATATATTTTGTAGGTGCTTTGAGAATTCTTCTGCCTGTTCTTCGTTGGTTCTGGCCCATGTGTTGTCCATTTTTCTGATTGCTGGGATTGTTTTTACTGTTTTCTTAATTTTGTTAGTGACTTTCCATAGGGAGTAGTCGGTATTCTCATGCGCGGATAGTGATTCGATGAATTTTGAGAATTCGTTATTATGATGTTCCCTTATTTTATTCTTTAGTTCCTTTGCAAGTTTATTTAGGTTTTTCTTGTTTCCTCGTGTTCTCTGTTTTTGCCATTTTGCTTTCGCTTTTCTTTTTTCCCTGATTTTGTCTAGGATGTCCTGCGGAATAATTTTTGATTGCCTGCTATTTGTTTCATAGGTGGTGGTTGCCCACGCTGCTTCCTGTATTATTTCTGTCAAAGTTGCTACTGCCTGCTCAACGTGTTCAGGTGTTTTCAACGGGATATTGTAGTTGATTTTGTTTTCGATTAGCTCTTTGAAAGTTTGCCAGTTGGTGGTTTTATTGCAAAGCGACTCTGACTTGTTATAAAGTAGTGGTTTGCTTGTATATTCTATTATAATTGGTGTATGGTCGGAGTTAAGCTCGAGGCTGGTTGCTATTTTTAATTTGCTTACATTTAGCCCTTTTGTTACTGCAAAATCCAACAGGTCAGGTATTTTATTGGGGTCTGTCGGCCAGTACGTTGGTTTTCCTGTAGATAGTACGTTGAGGTTGCTGCTTCTAATGTATTTTTCCAATGTTCTACCTCTCGGCGTGCTAATTCTCGAACCCCATAATGTGTGCTTTGCGTTAAAGTCTCCTGCCGCTATATATTTGTCGCCTAAGGATTGGAAGTACTCTTCCCATTTTTTAAGTGTCATTTTGTGTCTCGGAGGTACATATACTGCTGACATCTGGAAGTAATTGTCATTGGTTTGTATTGTGACAGTGGTTGCTTGTAGGTGTTCTTGATTTGTTTGACTATGTAAGTGATGCTTGATGTCGTTTTTTATTATTATTGCAGTTCCTCCATGTGCTTTACCTGAGGGATGTTTGGTATCGTATATGGTGTAGTACGGTATTTTCATGTAGTTTTTTAGGGTGAAATGTGTTTCTGAGACAAGTAGTATATCAATATTATTTTTATACAAAAATATTTTAGTTTCGTGGGCTCGCTGTTGCAAGCCATTGGAGTTCCAGACTGCTATTTTCAAAATGTCCATCTCTATTTTTTACTTAGCAAGTTAGTGAGTAGTTGTAACATGATTGTTGTTTGTTGTGCTTGTTGTCTTAGTATTGTGCTTAGATCACTTACCATTTTTCCTAACATTTCCATACCTTTAATGGATTGTTTGAGCATTTCTTTGATGTCTGTAACGTCTTCGATGTTATTGTTTTCATTCTGATTGTTTGCAAGCGTTGGTTTGCTAATGTTTTTAGTTACTTGTGCGTAGCTTCGTTTACCTTGGGGATCTATGTTTCTGCTTATAGCGTTTAGTTCGTGTTGTGCTTTCAATGTTGTTTCGTTATCCGTTATACTTTGTTGTGGTTAATGGTCATTGTGTGATCTGTTGCGAAGTGGAGGAAACAGTTTACGTTGTATTTGTTTCCTTATTTCACGTCCTTTGTAGCTGGCTGGGTGGTTTCCGTTACAATTATAGCATTTAACTTCTTCTATTTTTCTTGTGTATGGGCAGTGTATTGTTAGGTGATTTTTTGCACATTTAACACATGCCGGGCTTCTGTTGCAATAATTTTTTGTGTGTCCGTATTGTTGACACCGCATGCATTGTGGTAAATCTTTTTTGTAGCGTGGTGGTTCCACTGTTACAATTGTATTTAGTATTTTTTTGATTTCATAGATTTCCTTGTTATTGGTTCTGGGTTCCAGTTCTATTAGGAATAGTGGCAATGGTTGCTTCGTATCGTATCTTGTCATATTGTTTATTGCTCTTGTTTCATGGCCAATTTTTCCTAATTCTTCACTTAATTTTTTTGTGTTAGTTTTTGGATGTAAACCTCTTATAACTATTTTATAGCTCCTTTCTGTTTTGAGTTGGTACGTGTGGTATATAGCATTTTTTTCCTTTAGTTCATTTATCACTTTCCTATAAACTTCTGGGGTGTTTGTTTGAATTTTTACTTGTTCTAATTTTGTTTGTTTTATTGTGTAGTTATCCTTCCCGACTATATTGTTTAGTAGATCAATAAGCGGGTCTATTATTTGGGCCTCAACAAATATTGGTGGTGATTTTGATATGTAAGGTGTTTTAGTTGTGGTTTTGCTTGTCATTGTCTATTTCTTCCGTTAGTGAGCTGAAGGAGTTTCTTAAAGGTAATTCTTGCAGCCATCGCTGCTTTCCTGTATCTGGGTTTCCTGCAGCATTTGTGCCTGGAATTATTTTACGTTTTTTGCCAGTCTTTGCTAGCTTCCAGTTTTCGTCCTGGTAACTTATTTTGTTGTCGTGTCTGCACTCCTCCTGTCTCCGCTGCTCTTCCATTTCTTCTATTTCCATATCATTTTGGTTGTTATTATTTTGCTGTTGTTGCTGTAAGCCTGGTAAATCTGACGACCCTTTTATGTAATATTTTTCTCCATTGGTTGCAATCTTGATCGTTGATATCTGCTGTTGCATTGTTTGTCACTATCACTATTCGTAGCACTTCTCTGAATCACTTGACTGGAGCACACGTTTGCTTACACACATCTGTTCGCCTCGGTTGCCCGAGCGAGACTGCGACTAAAAAGTTTCTTGAAACTGTGCTTAGAAAAAGTAGTACGTCGTAAGGAAGCAGAATAAACAAGGAGCAACACACTTTCTGGTGAATAAGCAACAGATTATGTTTCTGTTGACATAAATGATTAAGGATCATGTCCAGACATGAATTACCGAAGGACAAACAAAGCTCTGAGATTAGGTCTCGAATTCGAAATTGAGTTCTCGAATTCGAAAGGGAAAACACGAGGAAGAAATTGAAGGTAGGAAAGAAATATTTTTGTTGTTGTTCTATGATATGTACGAAATTTGAAGAATCTTTAGAAGAGAGATTAATTATGCAATGTTTCTGATTTTAAATTAATTAAAAATTTTAACCCTTACCTCTGAAACCTTTAATTCTAACAATTAAATGTACTAAAGAACGCGTTGAAACATCATGGAAGAAATTTCACATTAATAGATACGTGCTTCTTATTTTAAAATCCATTAAAATCAAACAAACGTAAACTCTGTTACGATTATATTTGCTATTAAATCAAATGTTTAAAATTGTTATAAATGAGAATGCCATAGTATTATTAGAAGATGATAATATTAGAACAAATCTCGCATTAGGTGTAATTTTTAGATAGTCTATATAGACGAAAATAAAACAAAAGAAACCTTTCGGACAACCTAATATATTGTTAGCCTTTTCATGCACACGATATGTGCACTCTTCTTCGGATAGGTAATTTCTACCAGAGTTAATGGCCTTTATTGACATGAATCCTAAGCTACAATACTTAGAAAATTAAACATATCCTTTTCTGCCGTTTTCTTATTACGTGAGGAAATCTGTATGAAAACACCTCCGCAGTTCGAGGGCAGAGTTTATGGCGGGGGTGGTGGAGGAGAGGGGTAGCAGAGGGATAACGTCGGATTTACATACTAAAATCCGAAAGTACGCAGCATATGTCCTTCTTTTCGTTTTCGGGTTATTACTTATTTTATTACTATCAGATGTTCCTGCTTATACCATGAAACTATAGTCAATATTTGAAACTACTGTCAATAATTACCATTTGGTGTCGACTGAAAGAATTTTACCTAAGCGAAAAGTATCGAACCAATTGAATGTAAGTTGGTAAGATTTGAGAAAAAAAAAATTTTTTTTTTTTTGTTTTTTATTAGTTTATTGAATTATGCACGAATATAATAATAGAAATAGAACGAAATGGATCACACGTAATTCAATAAAATAATATAAAACAGAAATTGTTGTTCATCTATTATCATCTTATGAAGCGAAAGAATCTTTTCGGACTACCTAATATATATTTTTTTTAATTAATTTATATATATTATATATTTTATTTTATATTTATACTATATATTTTTTATTTGTATTATGTATTATATATTTTGTTATATTTTAATATATAACTATTTGTTAGCAATTTACAAAACGCATTCAATATCCAATAGAAACAAGTAAATCATCACTTGCCATTCTGCAACCACAGAATTTTTCTTGCAACGTTCAAAATTACTTTGCTCGTGCCACACACTCAAGGAAATCATCTGCTTAGTAAATAAATAGACCGAACACTATGAATGCCACATCTGTTGAAACAATAGACTAACGAGACCCCCTTTAAAGGGACTAGATCCTCGGTAGAGCGACCTTCCCAAACGAGCGTAAATACAGTCTGTTGTAGTATTTCGAACCTATCTGTTGTAACCGTCACTCTGCTGGATTCTCTATAATAAAATTGATCTTTGCGTATCAAATTCTATTTCCTTCACCCTATTTGTGAAAGAATCATTTCATTCGTGCCGCGGCGCGAGGACATCACCTGCGATTTGTTAATTTCGCGATCTTTTGTGCCTCCGACGTGACAATAACATTATACGTTATAGTGTGATAGCATATAACGTTATGCTGTATAACGTAATAGCATATAACGTTATACGTTATAAGATTATAGTTTATAACGTTATAAGTTATGACGAAATAAAACGTAACGTCAAGCGTTATAACGTAATATTAGGTAATAGTATACGTTATAGTGTGATAGCTTATAACGTTATGAGTTACAATTTAATACCATATAATGGTATACGTTATAAATTAATACCATTTAACGTTTTTCGTCATATCGTAATATTATATAACGTTATACGTAATAACGAAATAGAACGTAACGTTGTGCGTTATAACATAATAGTATATAAAATAATACCTTATAGGGTGATAGCATATAACGTTGTACGTTAAAACGAAATAGCATATAACGTTGTACGTTAAAACGAAATAGCATATAACGTTATACGTTATAACGTAATAGTATATAATATTACACGTTATAGTGTGATAGCATATAACGTTATACGTTATAACATAATCGCATATAACGTCATACGTTGTAGGGTAATAGCGTTTAACGCTACGCGTTAGAACGCAATAGTATATAATGTTATACGTTATAAGGTTATTGTATATAACGTAATAGCATATTACGTTATACGTTATAGGGGTATAGTATATAACGTTTACGTTTCCGGGTAATAGCATATAACGTTAGACATTATAAAGTAATACCATTTAACGTTATACGTTACAACGTGTAGTATATAACGTTAATCGTTAGAACGTAATGGTACATAATGTTATACGTTATATGTTAATATCATACAACCTTATGCGTTATAACGTTATAGTATATAACATTATACGTTATACGGTGATAGCATATAAAGTTATACGTTATAACGTAATAGAATATAACGTTATACGTTATGAGAAAATAGTATATAACGTTATACGTTATAACGTAATAGTATATAACGTAATACGTAATAATGAAATAGAACGTAACGTCATACGTTATAACGTAGGTGTATATAACATTATACGTTATCGTGTGATAGCATATAACGTTATGCTTTATAACGTAATAGCATATAACGTTATACGTTATGAGGTTATAGTATATAACGTTATACGTTATAACGTAATAGTATATAACGTAATACGTTATAACGAAATAAAACGTAACGTCATACGTTATAACGTAGGAGTATATAACATTATACGTTATAGTGTGATAGCATATAACGTTATGCTTTATAACGTAATAGCATATAACGTTATACGTTATAAGATCATAGCATATAACGTAATACGTTAAAATGTAATATAATATAACGTTGTACGTTATAAATTAATACCTTATAACGTTATACGTTATATGATTATAGTATATAACGTTATACGTTATAACGAAACAGAACGTAACGTCAAACGTTATAACATAATATTATATAATATTATACGTTGTAGGGTAATAGCGTTTAACGTTAAGCGTTAGAACGTAACAGTATATAACGTTATACATTATAACGAAATAGAACGTAACGACGCACGTTATAACATAATAGTATATTTAATAGTACGTTATAGGGTGATATCATATAACATTATACGTTATACTGTGATAGCTTATAACGTTATGCGTTATAAACTAATAGTATAAAACGTTATACTTTATACCGTAATAGCATATAACGTTATACATTATAAAGTAATACCATTTAACGTCATACGTTATAACGTATAGTATATAACGTTATACGTTAGAACGTAATGGCATATAATGTTATACGTCATAGTATATAACCTTATGCGTTAGAACGTAATAGTGTATAACGTTATACGTTATAAAGTAATAGTATATACCGTTATACGTTATAAGGATATAGTATTTAACGTCATAAGTTATAACGTAATAGAACGTAACGTGGTACGATATAACATAATAGTATACAAAATAATACGTAATAGGGAGATAGCATATAACGTTATACATTATAACGAAATAGAACGTATCGACGCACGTTATAATATAATAGTATATTTCATTGTACGATATAGGGTGATATCATATAACGTTATACGTTTTAAAGTAATAGTATATAATGTTATACGTTATAACGTAATAGTATATAACGTTATTCTTTATAACGTAATACCTTATAACGTTATAGGTTATAACGTAATAGTACGTAACGTTTTTCGTTATTACGTATTAGTATATAACTTTACAGATTATAACGTAATCGTGCGGAACGTTGTACGTTATAACGTAATAGTATATAACATTATACGTTATAATGTAATGATATATAGCGTTATACGTTATCGCGTAATACTATATTACTTAATACGTTTTCACGTAATACCATATAACGTTTTGCGTTATCGCGTAATACTATATAACCTAATTCGTTATAACGATGTACCATATAACGTTATAGTATATAACATAATACGTTAGAACGAAATACCATACAATGCTATAACTTATCGATTAATACTGTATAAAGTAATAACACATAACGATATATGTTATAGCCTAATACTATATAACGTAACACGTTATCGCGTAATACTATATAACGTAATACGTTAAAGGGTAATACCTTCTAACGTTATACTATATAACGTAACACTTTGTAACATAATACCATATAACGTTATATTCTATCTCGTAATACTGTACAACGTAATACGTTATAACGTAATACCATTTAACGTTATATGTTATCGCGTAATACTACATAACCTGATACGTTATAGCGTAATACCATATAACGTAATACATTGCTACATATTAAATTTTAAAATAAAACATTTTATAAAATATACATGTATACAGTAGTCTTAAATCTTCAAATTGTTATTAATATCTTAGATGTCGCGTATAAAAAGCTCATCACACATAAGCTGTACTGTACTTTATAGTAAATAAATTTTATACTCTACTTAAAAGATAGATTCTAAGTTTACTTTATCCCTTCAATCCCATATCCTATAATAATAGCCATTTATCATATAATAGATTATAATTTCTGTCAAATTTGTTAAAATTTCTTTAACATCTTTTGTGCTTCCTGTTTAGCATCTCGATGATCTTCGTTCTCTGCAGGATATTGAAGGTCCATTTTTAAATATTTCATAGCTAATTCTTTTTGATTTAATTTTAAGTAGGTTTTGCTCAACATTAATAAATTTTGACAATATAAATTGTCATCAATTTCCTCTGCTGTTTCAAAATATTTTAGAGCTTCCTCAAAAGATGAAGATGGTTCTCCAAATATTACAGTTGCAATTTTACTTTGATGCCATGTTAAATCAGCAACTTGATAGCACCAAGTACCAAACATGTACATAAGTGTTGGTTCTTTTGAATTTTGTTCCATTGCTCTCTGCGATATTAAACATATTTGATACAATTGCTTGACATCGTGTCAAGGAATGAAATATTAATATATTATCATGAAATATACCAGCATACGTTTCTTAATATTATATGACTCTGTAATTTGTGCCTTTACTCCTTCATAAAGAGTCTTACAATTAAGAAGAATCGATGCCCATTTGCGTGCAGCCCAATTATCCTCTTTTATTTCAAGTGCTTCAATTTAAATCATAATCCTCGAAAATTAATTTCCTTCCATCTTCTTCACTCACAGTCTTAGACAATTTATACATTGCTCTACACAAACGCTATATAATTTCAATATCACCGCTATCCTATACAAATGTTCAGTTTTGTTATATACATTTGTAAGTGATATACATAATGTAATTACTTTATAATTTATTAGAAGGTTATGTATTTCCTGGTATTGTTCTTGCTCGTATAATGCATCGGCTTTTGCTATTAGAACTTCGTTTGTAGTCATGACTGCTTCTGCTCCCTACTTCTACTCCATGCTTCTGCTCCATGCTTCTGCTCCATGCTTCTGCTCCATGCTTCTGCTCCATGCTTCCGCTCCATGCTTCCGCTCCATGCTTCTGCTCCATGCTTCCGCTCCATGCTTCCGCTCCATGCTTCCGCTCCATGCTTCTGCTCCATGCTTCTGCTTTATGCTTCTGCGAGAAAACAAAAGTGTTCGGTTATTAAGAGTTCGATATTTTACTGTTTCTATTTCCGAAACAATTTCGATCGTGGAACAAGAACCGGTGTACCGATCTTTGCTTTCAAGGTAACTGCCCCGACAACGTGGATCAATCAGAATCAGCGGTAAAAATCACGTCAAATGACTGGAAGGTACATGTCACCTAGTACATACCTCTGTTCGCTTTCACGATGCACATGAACGCGTGACCGTGAATTTTATGATTCGACCAACGTAACAAACATCGATCGATATTTTCTTGCGATTACGCTCTTAGAAAGATTCGTTGTAATTATTATCGGATCTTTTGAATTTCGCGTCTTGCCAACGCAATGATATACTTTATATTTACGTTACATAGTATACATCGTATAGAATACAAATGATTACAAATTTATGGCCGGCAGTCTCTACGACTATGAACAGTAATAGATTCGCGAACGAGGAATTTGTAACGTTTCTAGGATTTAAAATCATTATCGATGGAATATTACAGAACGATTCCATTTACGAAAAAGAAGTCAACGCTAAGGATGTTGCACGAGCAATTCACAACTAGCGTGCAAATCTGCAAACGGATATTTCGTAATATGGTTAAAATTGTTAACGAAGGAACGAATAGAGAACGTGGCCAAAGAATGTTTGGAAATTGTTTCATTTACGAAAAAGGATAGATACCTACGGAACTAGTTCATCGAAGTTGAAAAGATCGAATCTACTTTGTCGTTGCATTAGGGCAATAAAAATTAAGCGAAACCCCTAATCGAGAAATCAAAGCCACGTTGTGTAAAACCGTACCACGGTATTCGATGCATCGTGAAGATTGCTTTGTCAAACTGCATAAAATCGCCTCCAGATGCATCGGATGGCTCTTTTCTGTTTTATTTCACGCGATAATTAGGCGTCGGTGTAAAAGGCGAACCTGACGTTCGAATTAAAGTTGGCCTAGGTTGATGGCTGCCAAGCGAGCGCAAATTCAACCTGGACGCGGGAAGGTATCGCGTAGGTGTTTGGAACGAGGAGCGACCGAGCCGAGGCGAAAGGAAAGGAGAAAAAAAGAGGCAACATCGAGAGAAGAAAGGAAGGCGGCGATAACTCATTCAGCATGGCAAACGAGCCGAAAGATCTCCGCGGGTAATTAATTGCGCTAGCGGTTTGCGCGACCCTACGTGTGTCGGAAAGCTGTAAATTAGCGTGACGGAAACGCCAGGGGACAGTGTGGGCTTGCGCCGTTGATGTATCATGCTTGTCGACGAAATGAAGTAGATCGGATCGCGCGGTGTGGATTAAAACGTGCGCCACGCGGACGAATTGGGCACAAATACAGCCTCGCACTTAGTAAATGCCATCTTCAGATCGCGCAACAAAGAACGTAGCTTTTCTTCGCGAATGTAAAACGAAGTAAAGGCAATAACCCAAAGTTACAACATTTGCGGAGAAAGTCGCGCCTTTTTAGCTGAATTAAAGACTGCGAATATTTTTGCGTTTGTAGAAAATTTGAGGAACGCGTATAATATGCAAGAGTACGTAAAACGTTAAAAGCGAAATACTCGTTGTCGTATTTAGCAGATGAAACGAATCTCTTAGATTCTAGTTCTTTAAACGGATTCGTACAAATATAGATTTGCACAGTCATTCGCAGCCAAGTTGTTGGAATCGATAGAATTCTATTTGCATAAATTACGACAATTAGAATAAAACTGGAAAATACTAGGAATTCTACGCGGAATAATTTCGCGTATAGTCATTTCGCTCTGTAACGAGTATCTAAAAATTCAAAAATACCAAACCTTATTAATCGTTACATAAATGTATCTATTCGTGAAACGTTGGAAAATAGGATTTATAGAAAGAAAAAAAAAAAAAAAAAAAGAAAATAGATTATACGCTGAAAGATTCAACGCGAGTCTTTGCAACAATAGTTTTAACGTTTTATCGAAAGATTACCAAACACCTCTCGAACGAACAAAAGAGTAAGTCTAGGTGCACCGGGACAGACAATTAACGCTTTCTTTCAAAAACAGCTTGCTCTTCTTTGTATTGTTCCGAGGATGGTACCGACTATCGTAACTCTATCTGTCACGCGTCCTTACCACGTTTTTACGTATAGCTGAAAATCCCTATACACGTTTCCTACCTATCGTGCAAACTGGACAGACTGGATTGCTTCGATGCTAGATCTAAGAGGAAATTTCTCACTGATCTATTTCAAGCAGCTTTCACGTGCGCAATAAGTTCAGCGGGTGTAACGTACGCCGTGACCGCTGCTTGCAGCAGAGGCAACATGACCGTTTGCGGTTGTGAACCGACCGTAAGGTAAACTCGTTGTCGTTGCATTTACATTTCTTTTTTTCCGCCGGTTAACGCTGGTTATCAAAGCGGCTATGTATGTACTTGAAAGTATATTCGAAGGTCGTTCTAGTTGCTGTATCGCGTGAAATTACGATTCCATGGGAGGGTTGATAAGAGATCGTTGGATGATATCAGTTCGCAAAAACGATACAACATTTTCAAACGACCTGATAACATCTGATTAAGAATCGAATTTCTTCGAATAGAAGCACAAATGTTACATACAGCGATATAGCTTCCTCGTAAAAATTTCACGCCGAACGACGTAGAAATTTCTCGACGTGCACTTACCTAATTTCCAATTTAATGAAACGTTTCTTCGTCAAAGTTTGGGTGTTCTTTATACAGGACGAGAAAGGAATTGCGGGCAAATGGCTGGGAATGGGGCGGTTGCAGCGCGGACGTCACCTACGGGATGAGGTAACGATCATTAACCCGATCCGTAATGAATTCGTAGTCGGTTCCCTTTGCATGTGTCACGTGCGTGTAAAACCTCTATGACGCTGTACGTCACGACAATTGTTATACACGCATGGATTTTAATATTATAATTTAATGTTAGGTTCGCGCGTAGGTTTCTGGACGCGAGGGAAGTCGAGGGTGACGCGAGGAGTCTGATGAACCTTCATAACAATGAAGCAGGACGGAAGGTGAGTAATGCCAGTTACCCGTTAATGATTCATTCCTTTTAACGCGCAAAATGTAACAGAAATTTTGTTAAACCAACGTGTCCGTATATCTGTTCGCTATCTTATCGCCAATTATTTTCCAATAATTTTAATTTAACAGTTTGTTATACCTCGCCCAAGTTACGTATAATATTCTCATATCGATCGTATCGTTTATATACAGGCTGTAGAAAAACGTGGATATACGTTCGTTATACGATATTTATTATAGAAAATATATAGAGTACGATTTTAAATATCGAGAGAGAAAATGAAAGATGTTCGTGTAGAAAAATGTCAACTGGTCGTGCATAGATATTTGATGTAAAATTAAATTTTCTATTTATAACTTGAAGAATAAACGTCGATCGACGATTTCGTACGCGAATCTTCGTTCGTTGTCTTGAATTTTTTAATTGTCTAAAAATTGCCTTTATATATATTTTTCGATAGCTTGTGTATCTCTCTTGCTGTTCGAAGATATCATACGATCGAAAGAATTGTAATTATTAACCTAGATTTTGAAATTTTTAACAAAGAAAGATGCCGTATGATAAATACCTTTCAGCAAACAAACTGCCCGCATATCGATACCTTCGAAGTTGGCAACCTATCCGTCCGTGCCCGTTGGCATGGGGTATCGGAGAACTGAGTCATATGCCGTGATCCACAAAATAGGTCCCAATACCGATCCCTGCGGGACCCCACACTCGACCGGTCTCTTTTCCTCTCCGTGGGTATTCTAACGACTTAGCGTTAATCCAAGTTTAATATTCGTATTTTCTTCTGCAATCCGTACTATAAGTAGAGTCCCTAATGATTTTTTGTACCGTAAATTAACTAGTCAGTAAATTAACTAATAGTTTGTACAATATTTGGTATTAGAGAATAGGTACACATAAGGATTAAGGAACGGAAATAACCCAACTACTTTGTACTTGGAATTTATGCGGGCCTTCTTCTATATTCTTTGTACGAAGTTACAATTGTTTGACCCTTGGACCTTTTGAAAATATACGAAAATGAAACTTCTTTATTGCTTGAAAGATTCGTTCGTTAACTAAAATATTGATCTAGTGGTTCAATTTTCTCGGATCAGAAAGACTAGTATCTGGGAATTCGAAAATAAAACGTATATTCGTAAACGGGCCGAGGTGGTAAAGTCAAAATTAAAGTTTGCGGGAAAGGATGGAATTCTGTGCCGCGGCTAGAACGCGTAAATGGCCAGGGTTAACTGGGGAAAGTTCTCGGAGCTTTCGTCTTCCTCGATGGGCTTTATTATCGAGGCGGTAATAAAAACTCGCATATATCGCGCGGTTGTCCTCCGCGTGCACGTACGATCCGTGCACGCGTGTACAGACGCGCGCCTGCTAACGATTTATTCTTAATTTCGATCGCTTCGCCGCATCGCATACTTTATGCTCCAGACGATTTTTTTTCCACCTCTGCACCCGCCCCTCACCGTCTCCCGATAATTCGAAATGTAAACCAGTTTTCTGAGCATACGCGTCCATCGGACACACAATGAGCGAAGAGACGGAGAAACGCGTGCATCGAACAGTTCGAACATGGTGCGAACGTGTTCTAATCGTAAGAGAGTTTCACAGTTTTTGTAAAATCGTAACGTTCGTTCGTCGGTAACGATTCAGAATGTAATAGTTGAATGTAGCAGTTTATATTATAAAGACGTAGCGTTTTAACCCTTTCGTAGGATATCGTTGGAGCAACGAAGCTTGGGTACGTTAATCGTTACGAAGTGTGGGTCCCCATGACCCCCGGAACTGCAATCTCCTGAATCGAATCTCGACATGCAATTTGCTAATTCAACGCAACAAAAGAGAGCCATTTTTAAAAAAGTTAATTACTGGAGATGAAAGTTGGATTCTCTACGACAACACTGCGCGCAAACGATCTTGGTCGAGTCGACATAAGCGTTCTCCAACGGTAGCAAGACCTGGATTTTACCCGAAGAAGGTGCTGCTTTCAATTTGCTAGGGCTGGAAGGGTATCCTCTACTACGAATTATTTCCGAAAGAGCAAACGATCAACAGTGAAAAATATTGCAACTCGAAAAGCTTGAGAAAGCCATTATCGCAAAGCATACTGAAGTGGTGAACAGACGTGGCATCGTGTTCTACCACGATAACGCGAGGTCACACGTTTCTTTAGCAGTACGAACGAAAATTCTACAGTTTGATTGAGATGTTTTACCACATTTTCCATACTCCCCCTTATCTTGTACCATTGGAATATTATTTGTTCCTCTCTCGAAAAAATTTTTTTCGCGATAGAAAATTCAAATCAGTAAACGAAGTGAAAACCGGTCTGGAAGAATATTTAAAAAGTAAGCCAAGAGAATTTTGGAAAAATGACATTATGAGACTCCTGGAGAGATGGCAAAAGGTGACAGAAGAGAAAGGATCGTACATCATTTAAGAAAGGTAGGAAATATATTTTATACTTACCTCCTATTAAAAACACGAAAAGAACTTTTTGGACAACCTAATAATTACGTATTATATTATTCTATACTATACTATACTATACTATATACTATACTATAAAATTATAGTTTCTAATGACATTATTTTATAATTGCAGTATTATAAAATAAAATAGAACATTATTGTTACGCCACGAGGCTTAGTATAGATCGTATTTCTAACCGTCGCTCGCGGTCCTACAGCGTCGCAGACGGATCGTCTTATCTGCCCGACGAAAAACATACAATGTATCGACGAGCGCATAGTCGTCACCAAGCAGCGAGTTCTAGAAACGTCGATTTCGGTCCGTTATTTCATTCTCACAAAGAAGTCGGCCTACGTGATCATCGGCGCGAGCGGTGGCGTGATTCGAGCGTAGTGGGGGTTGTCTCCCCGAAAGACAAGGAATCGGTCTAAGGGCAATCGGTCTCATTTGAAAAGTCTAACTGCATACATCGAGAGCTCTAACGAACAAAGTCGCTTAGTCTAACGAATATCGAGAAATATCAAATATCGAGTCGAATTTCTGTAACGCATTAACTGTATTCATCGCTAAATAATTTGTGGCGCTTTTATTATTATTTAATTTATTGTTAAAAATACAAGCTATATTAACCTGTTAAAACAGTGTTAAATTCATTGAACCACCCTTGTTATCATAATCGAAACAAGAGGAACGACTATTTCGCGGCGTCGATTATACGAATCGTAGCGAGAATTTACGCCTCTCGCTGACGCGTTTTCCTCGCGACCGCGTCTCTCCGCGAACGGTCGTAACAATTATGTATAATAAATATAATAAAATTAAAATTCATATATCTTTCTTTATACTGTGTTGCATATATTTTATAGATATAGTGTATCTTATATATCTCAAGCATCTAATAAACAAAGCTAGAAGCAAAACTCACTTTTGCTTGAAGATGTCCATTCTTCGATAAAAGATAGCCCACCAAGGAACTTTTACTCACAGGTTTCTTAGCAACTTTTTTTTTTTTTTTTTACGTGGGGAAATCCTCATGGACGCCCGGCAGCCCTCTGGGAGGCGGCGGGTAGTGTCGGACTCTTACCGACTAAAACCCCACGGTGGTCGTTACAACGCTTGTCAGGAGTGTCCCGGTTCCTTTCTTTCGATATACTTCCGCGACACTCCTTCGTCGTCGTCTCCCTTTGTTGTTGTGGGAGGCATCCTGGTTAAGCTGGGCAGCGAGGGGGGGACCACTCACCCCCTAGTGCCACGTTCCCTGGGCCGTCGTGCGAGTCTGAGGGGGGATCCAGACCCTCCTCAGCTGACAGCTCGTTCGCCGCGCGCTTCTATGACGGTGGTGGCGGTGGTGGTGCCGCGGTCTTTATTGGGAAAAGATTCTTTATTTATACATATATATTATAGTCTCCTTAGTTTCATGCATTTAAAACTTAGCTTACGAATAGGGAGATTTCCCTACTTTAAAATACATTCCTGTCTGATCGATCGGGGAGATATCCCATATTGAGCTTGACAACGCATTCTTTCTTTTTTATTAACTAATTTAGTGGTACTGAACTTGACTGTTATCATAAACTGATGTCATAAAAATATTCGAAATTTAAAAATTAATAAAATTAATAAAAAATCATATATATGAAATATATTGATAAAAATCTTAATTATCATTACAATATAATTAATATACATGTTATATATATATGATACATTATATTATGTTTTTATATATATATTTATTAAAATTTATATAATACATGATATGATATATATATATTATTATTATTACTTATACATTATATACATTTTTAATTTCAGCATTACAGATAAGTAACTTTTCATCATTAAAATAATTCTTTTTTATTTTTTTTCATTTTTCTTTCGTTTTTAACAATTCCTTACGTTTTAATTTGGTATCATATTTTGTCAAAAATAACAGAATTGTCCTAACTTCTAAAATTATGAATTATAATTACAAATATAAGCTATTGAAGTTCTGTTATTTTTGATTATTTAATAGTCGGATTCTGATTTTTCTTGTTGTTTTCTTTTTTTCATATTTTATGTTGGATTTTCCCGGCCGGCCTTTTTCTCGTCGTCCTCTTGCGGCAATTTGTTCGATGGTTGTACTGTGATTGGCGAAGCAACTGGTGCAACGGGCATAGGAATACTTGGTATACTATCCAGTAATTTAATGTGGCTCGTTTGTTCACCCAGTTTTACCAACGTTACATAGCTAGGACAGCTGAAGCTAATGGCTGCGGAGCTCCGTCCGACGATTGCGATGCAGATTTGTGGGGTGAAGACGTCGATTGTAGTAACGCCGGTAGGGATGTGAGCAGACCGTTATCGGAACTGTAAACATTATTAATCATGTTTTATTAATCATTTTGACGGTAATTCAATGATTTTCTATTAAAATTTTAATCAAGATTTTTTCCATTAAATTATTCAAGAAATGTTGCAGTAAGAAAAGTATTCTGCATATATATATGTTTATAAACTATATTTTTTCCAAACTATAAAAATTGTCTTAGTCGTTACGAGAAAGGAACGATCCTACGTGAAAAAGTAAGTTAATAATGTGAAACAAAATCTTTTTACATTAATCTCGTATAAAGAATTTCATATAAGACTTCGTTTGTGAAAGTATGAAGTGGGAAAATTTTCCCAAAGCTAGAAATGGAAATTCTATGTTTCTTCTTTCTTGTTTACTACTTTAAAAAGTTCAATTTAATACATGATATACTATAAAAAAATACTTTAGCACATGCATTCTAACATAAATATATGAAATAGCAAAATTTATATCTACGTTATATCTACTATTTAAAATGATTTAATAATAGAGTGTAGAATTTGACTCACTTAGAAGAATGTCTCTTCTTGCGCGGTCTTCCAGGAATCATCATCTTATCTCTCTTCCGATTCAATTTAGACAATTCCTTCAGCTTTTCTCTATATTGTCTTTAAATGTCAGCCATCCTGACTCTTATCTCAAGTTCCTTAGCATCCATATTCGGCCAGTCTGGCTCATTATCGATGTGTCCTTTTCTAGCGATAAACTTCTTTGCGTCGAGTTTCCCTTGCAAATTTCTATAATCGTGACAATCAAGATGTTCTCCCAAGATATGACTTCTATCCTCATGTCTGCTATCTTCGTCGTTCTCCATCATTCTATCATCCGAACATATTTGTTTATCGTGCATTTCAGCATTTCAGCATCAGAATCCGATAGATTATCATCAATAATCAACAAATCAGTAGATTCCTTGCTGCTAGAAATTTCACTCGTATGATTGATTCCGTATAATTGTTCGTATATCTTTCTTTCATATTCTTCAAAGTCTTCTTCTCTTTCGTAGCGTGCATTATGATAAGGAGTACTAGTAGCAAGGGGAGCGTCATTTAACATATCATTATCTTCGTTATCGGTACAAATATCGTTTTCAGCAGAAAAATCTAAGCTTCCACTTGTATTATTATTCGCGTTTATTATAGACACTGACATTTCCTGCTTACTGTCATCGTACCGTTTATCATAATCATCGTCTTCGGAATACGAGTCGTTCTCCATCATTCTGTCATCCGAACATATTTGTTTATCGTGCATTTCAGCATCAGAATCCGATAGATTATCATCAATAATCAACAAATCAGTAGATTCCTTGCTGCTAGAAATTTCACTCGTATGATTGATTCCGTATAATTGTTCGTATATCTTTCTTTCATATTCTTCAAAGTCTTCTTCTCTTTCGTAGCGTACGTTATGATAAGGAGTACTAGTAGCAAGGGGAGCGTCATTTAACATATCATTATCTTCGTTATCGGTACAAATATCGTTTTCAGCAGAAAAATCTAAGCTTCCACTTGTATTATTATTCGCGTTTATTATAGACACTGACATTTCCTGCTTACTGTCATCGTACCGTTTATCATAATCATCGTCTTCGGAATACGAGTCGTATTTAGATTCCTCATCTTCCAACTCGCCATCGGTTTTGAACCTCTTGAGGCCCTCGAAATCTTGCAAATTTTCTTGCACATACCTTCTCTTGCCCGATGTCTTTCTTTCATTTTCTGGGACATTATTCGCTCTGCCCAGGTTCAACAGTAAGCTAACAGCATAAGATTTATCATCGAAATTCTCCAGATTCGACTTCCGGTAAGTTCTATCCTCTACCTTCTCCATAAATCGTTGTTCTCTTGAATCGCATAACACCCCCAAAGAGCTGTTCATGTTGTTCGTGTGGGTCTCTTCCGGAGGAAAAAATGTTTCATCTGCTTTCTGCTTGAGTTCGACCACTTGTACGTCACAATCGATGTTCGACATATCGAACGATTTCACAATGATCTGTGGACGTGGAACGGTTGCCTGCGATCGCTCGTCTCGGCCCTTTTGATAACTATCGTAATTCGGATTGATCTCCACTTTTGATTCTATCGGATTCTCCGATAGTATTGGAATTTGATTGATTTCCGGAGTTTCGGCCGAAGAATTTCCATGTCTGTGTAACTCATTCGCCGACATTTCATCTGGTTTAACTAATTCGGCCTGTAAAATATAACGTGTTATGTTATTGAATGTTGTGTAAAATTTATACTTTGTAATTTCTTATCGGTCGATGAAATCGAATGATTTTAACACTTAGCCAACATAATAGGGAGTTTTTCCTCCTACGAAGAACATCGCTGCGTGACCGAACGGGAAGATACCCTTTTTTGACTTTAGCAACGCGTTTTTTTTTTTTTTTTTTTTTTTGTTTTGTTAACCAATTTAGCGGCGTTAAACTTAATTAAAAAGATATTCAAATCGTGTTATTTATCTTTAGTCATCTTTAATGTTTTTAATTCTACCTATATTTTTTTATACTTTGAATATACTTTCAATTTGATGTTTTGTATAAACAATATGTAAAATCGTTAAATAAAATTATCACCGCAAAATATAACTGACCACTTAAATAATTTTTAAAGTTCTTTGTTTTTTAAGTAGTGAAAATTAATCCTCGATACTTGAAAAAATGCACGGTGGACAGCGTATGGGTTGCTTGTCCGAGCGCGGTGGAAATAGCGTATAGCTCGCTGTGGCGCGCGCGGTTGGCTAAGTGTTAATAATTACATTGCGTTTGGTTTATTCTTTTCGTAAAGAGTAACGTTGAGAGACTCGCGCTTTCGTAAGATATTTTTTATTTAAGCTCAACGATAGTTATGAAATAATCAATTTTATTTTTTATGAGTGTTATATGTTCATATAAGCTAAACAGTGTGGCATAAAAAAATTACTCTTGCCTTTTTTCGTCATTAATATCAAGAGTTGACTATCGTATTGTATATATTAACAAATAACATTGTTTTGCATATTAATTTCCTTCATCTAATAATCAAAAAATTTTATACTTTTCTTTTTTATCGATATCGAGCGTCGACTGACTATCACGCGATATTTTATACAAAAAACGAAAGATGTTTCGTTAATATAATAACATATAATCGAATTATTAAACAAGTGACGTGTTAAAAAAAGCTAGCCGTGTGGGCTAAGGACATATTTATAAACGTTTATCAATTTTCACCGGCTCACTCGCGCTCGAGATTCTTTCATTAGCCTATGAACGATACACGTGTATTTCTTAGCGAACGACAATGGAGAACAGAAAAATGAAAGATGGCTCACCTTCTGAACGCTTCTTGAAAAGTACACTTGTTACTCCGCGATATTTGCGATTACGTAAAATATGTCTTTGCACTCCGTTGTTGCTACGACCACGTTACAAACGAAACTAACAGGTCCACTATTGCGAAGATACGAAAATTTTGCTAGCCCTAACAAATCGGCTGTTAACGTAGTGGGGACATTCTGGCCGAAGAATTACGAATCACTAGTACCAGTGGAAAACTCGTTTGGCCGTAGTGGGGACATTCCGGGCGGAGTATTGTAAATCACAGGAGCCAATGGAAAACGCACTTGTTTACTCGTAACCCCTGAGAAATGTTATGGAAAATTTTCGCTAGATCGTCGAGACGTTCAAAAATCAAAAGAATGTTATAACAGTGCAATCTATAAATGCAATTTATATTGATATTTATTTAAAAAGGCAGCCTGTGTCCTCAACGATGGCATTCGTTACTCGCGGACTCCCGCCGCAGGGGGCAGTCTGCACTCAAACAATTAATGCAACAATTAATATTTAATAATCAACATTTAATATTCAAAATTTAATATTCAATATTTAATATTTAATATTTAATATTCAATATTTAATATTTATTATTCAATATTTAATATTTAATGTTCCATTTTTAATATTTAATATTTAATATTCTATATTTAATATTCTATATTTAATATTCAATATTTAATATTTAATATTTTATAATTAATATTTCATATTTATCCTGCAGCAATAACTTATAATGATGTAGGTATAGCAGAATAATTTCAACGTGCGAATAAGCAATTCTGATAGATATATAAAAATTTTTAATACAGCTTTTACTTCTAATTATACCAGAAAATATAATGGCAACAAGAAGAGAAAGTTTCAATAGCTAGACATTTGATGTAAATTTTTGATAAAAATTTAAAGGTTCCAAGAAACTCTTTCTGTTCGGTCGCTATAATCGGATAAAGATCTTTGAAATCGTTAAAATTGGAAATAGCCATGGGCGCCTACATGCTACCTGCTAAATCTACCCGTGTGGACTAAGGACATATTTATAAACGTTTACCAATTTTCTTCGCCTCACTCGCGCTCGAGATTCTTTAATTAGCCTATGAACGATACACGTGTATTTCTTAGCGAACGACAATGGAGAACAGAAAAATGAAAGATGGCTCACCTTCTGAACGCTTCTTGAAACGTACACTTGTTACTCCGCGATATTTGCGATTACGTAAAATATGTCTTTGCACTCCGTTGTTGCTACGACCACGTTACAAACGATACTAACAGGTCCACTACTGCGAAAATACGAAAATTTTGCTAGCCCTAACAAGTCGGCTGTTAACGTAGTGGGGACATTCTGGTACCAGTGGAAAACTCGTTTGGCCGTAGTGGGGACATTCCGGGCGGAGTATTGTAAATCACAGGAGCCAATGGAAAACGCACTTGTTTACTCGTAACCCCTGAGAAATGTTATGGAAAATTTTCGCTAGATCGTCGAGACGTTCAAAAATCAAAAGAATGTTATAACAGTGCAATCTATAAATGCAATTTATATTGATATTTATTTAAAAAGGCAGCCTGTGTCCTCAACGATGGCAACCGTTACTCGCGGACTCCCGCCGCAGGGGGCAGTCAGCACTCAAACAATTAATGCAACAATTAATATTTAATATTCAAAATTTAATATTCAAAATTTAATATTCAATATTTAATATTTAATATTTAATATTTGATATTTAATATTTATTATTCAATATTAAATATTTAATGTTCCACTTTTAATATTTAATATTTAATATTCAATATCTAATATTCAATATTTAATATTCAATATTCAATATTTAATATTTAATATTTAGTATTCAATATTTAATATTTAATGTTCCATTTCTAATATTTAATATTTAATATTCAATATTTAATATTCAATATTTAAAAATTTAGAACAAAAACCTAATTATCGAAGGACTTCTTTCTCATTGACATTACTTTTTCTGACATAATTAGAAGTGAAAGCAATATTAAAAATGCTTTATACATCAATCAGAATTACTTATTCACAAGTTAAAATTATTTTTCTATACCTACGCCAATGTAGATTATTGCAGCAGATAAATATTTAACATTGCGTTAATTCCTTGAGTGCTGAATGCCCCCTCCGCGAGTAACGGTTGCCATCGTTGAGGACACAGGCTGCCTTTTTAAATAAATATCAATATAAATTGCATTTATAGATTGCACTGTTATAACATTCTTTTGATTTTTGAACGTCTCGATGATCTATCGAAAATTTTCCATAACATTTCTCAGTGGTTACGAGTAAACAAGTGCGTTTTCAAATGGCTACTGTGATTCAGAATACTCCGCCCGGAATGTCCCCACTACGGCCAAATGAGATTTCCACTGGTACTAGTGATTCGTAATTCTTCGGCCAGAATGTCCCCACTACGTTAACAGCCGACTTGTTAGGGCTAGCAAAATTTTCGCATCTTCGCAATAGTGGACCTGTTAGTTTCGTTTGTAACGTGGTCGTAGCAACAACGGAGTGCAAAGACATATTTTACGTAATCGCAAATATCGCGGAGTAACAATTGTACTTTTCAAGAAGCGTTCAGAAGGTGAGCCATCTTTCATTTTTCTGTTCTCCATTGTCGTTCGCTAAGAAATACACGTTTATCGGTCATAGGCTAATTAAAGAATCTGGAGCGCGAGTGAGGCGAAGAAAATTGATAAACGTTTATAAATATGTCCTTAGTCCACACGGGTAGATTTAGCAGGTAGCATGTTGGCGCCCATGGCTATTTCCAATTTTAACGATTTCAAAGATCTTTATCCGATTATAGCGACCGAACAGAAAGAGTTTCTTGGAACCCTTAAATTTTTATCAAAAATTTACATCAAATGTCTAGCTATTGAAACTTTTTCTTCTTGTTGCCATTATATTTTCTGATATAATTAGAAGTAAAATCTGTATCAAAAAGTTTTATTTATCTATCAGAATTGCTTATTCGCACGTTGAAATTATTCTGCTATACCTACATCATTATAAGTTATTGCTGCAGGATAAATATGAAATATTAATTATAAAATATTAAATATTAAATATTGAATATTAAATATAGAATATTAAATATTAAATATTAAAAATGGAACATTAAATATTAAATATTGAATAATAAATATTAAATATCAAATATTAAATATTAAATATTGAATATTAGATATAGAATATTAAATATTAAATATTAAAAATGGAACATTAAATATTAAATATTGAATAATAAATATTAAATATCAAATATTAAATATTAAATATTAAATATTGAATATTAAATTTTGAATATTAAATTTTGAATATTAAATATTAATTGTTGCATTAATTGTTTGAGTGCTGACTGCCCCCTGCGGCGGGAGTCCGCGAGTAACGAATGCCATCGTTGAGGACACAGGCTGCCTTTTTAAATAAATATCAATATAAATTGCATTTATAGATTGCACTGTTATAACATTCTTTTGATTTTTGAACGTCTCGACGATCTAGCGAAAATTTTCCATAACATTTCTCAGGGGTTACGAGTAAACAAGTGCGTTTTCCATTGGCTCCTGTGATTTACAATACTCCGCCCGGAATGTCCCCACTACGGCCAAACGAGTTTTCCACTGGTACTAGTGATTCGTAATTCTTCGGCCAGAATGTCCCCACTACGTTAACAGCCGATTTGTTAGGGCTAGCAAAATTTTCGTATCTTCGCAATAGTGGACCTGTTAGTTTCGTTTGTAACGTGGTCGTAGCAACAACGGAGTGCAAAGACATATTTTACGTAATCGCAAATATCGCGGAGTAACAAGTGTACTTTTCAAGAAGCGTTCAGAAGGTGAGCCATCTTTCATTTTTCTGTTCTCCATTGTCGTTCGCTAAGAAATACACGTGTATCGTTCATAGGCTAATGAAAGAATCTCGAGCGCGAGTGAGCCGGTGAAAATTGATAAACGTTTATAAATATGTCCTTAGCCCACACGGCTAGCTTTTTTTAACACGTCACTTGTTTAATAATTCGATTATATGTTATTATATTAACGAAACATCTTTCGTTTTTTGTATAAAATATCGCGTGATAGTCAGTCGACGCTCGATATCGATAAAAAAGAAAAGTATAAAATTTTTTGATTATTAGATGAAGGAAATTAATATGCAAAACAATGTTATTTGTTAATATATACAATACGATAGTCAACTCTTGATATTAATGACGAAAAAAGGCAAGAGTAATTTTTTTATGCCACACTGTTTAGCTTATATGAACATATAACACTCATAAAAAATAAAATTGATTATTTCATAACTATCGTTGAGCTTAAATAAAAAATATCTTACGAAAGCGCGAGTCTCTCAACGTTACTCTTTACGAAAAGAATAAACCAAACGCAATGTAATTATTAACACTTAGCCAACCGCGCGCGCCACAGCGAGCTATACGCTATTTCCACCGCGCTCGGACAAGCAACCCATACGCTGTCCACCGTGCATTTTTTCAAGTATCGAGGATTAATTTTCACTACTTAAAAAACAAAGAACTTTAAAAATTATTTAAGTGGTCAGTTATATTTTGCGGTGATAATTTTATTTAACGATTTTACATATTGTTTATACAAAACATCAAATTGAAAGTATATTCAAAGTATAAAAAAATATAGGTAGAATTAAAAACATTAAAGATGACTAAAGATAAATAACACGATTTGAATATCTTTTTAATTAAGTTTAACGCCGCTAAATTGGTTAACAAAACAAAAAAAAAAAAAAAAAAAAAAAACGCGTTGCTAAAGTCAAAAAAGGGTATCTTCCCGTTCGGTCACGCAGCGATGTTCTTCGTAGGAGGAAAAACTCCCTATTATGTTGGCTAAGTGTTAAAATCATTCGATTTCATCGACCGATAAGAAATTACAAAGTATAAATTTTACACAACATTCAATAACATAACACGTTATATTTTACAGGCCGAATTAGTTAAACCAGATGAAATGTCGGCGAATGAGTTACACAGACATGGAAATTCTTCGGCCGAAACTCCGGAAATCAATCAAATTCCAATACTATCGGAGAATCCGATAGAATCAAAAGTGGAGATCAATCCGAATTACGATAGTTATCAAAAGGGCCGAGACGAGCGATCGCAGGCAACCGTTCCACGTCCACAGATCATTGTGAAATCGTTCGATATGTCGAACATCGATTGTGACGTACAAGTGGTCGAACTCAAGCAGAAAGCAGATGAAACATTTTTTCCTCCGGAAGAGACCCACACGAACAACATGAACAGCTCTTTGGGGGTGTTATGCGATTCAAGAGAACAACGATTTATGGAGAAGGTAGAGGATAGAACTTACCGGAAGTCGAATCTGGAGAATTTCGATGATAAATCTTATGCTGTTAGCTTACTGTTGAACCTGGGCAGAGCGAATAATGTCCCAGAAAATGAAAGAAAGACATCGGGCAAGAGAAGGTATGTGCAAGAAAATTTGCAAGATTTCGAGGGCCTCAAGAGGTTCAAAACCGATGGCGAGTTGGAAGATGAGGAATCTAAATACGACTCGTATTCCGAAGACGATGATTATGATAAACGGTACGATGACAGTAAGCAGGAAATGTCAGTGTCTATAATAAACGCGAATAATAATACAAGTGGAAGCTTAGATTTTTCTGCTGAAAACGATATTTGTACCGATAACGAAGATAATGATATGTTAAATGACGCTCCCCTTGCTACTAGTACTCCTTATCATAATGCACGCTACGAAAGAGAAGAAGACTTTGAAGAATATGAAAGAAAGATATACGAACAATTATACGGAATCAATCATACGAGTGAAATTTCTAGCAGCAAGGAATCTACTGATTTGTTGATTATTGATGATAATCTATCGGATTCTGATGCTGAAATGCTGAAATGCACGATAAACAAATATGTTCGGATGATAGAATGATGGAGAACGACGAAGATAGCAGACATGAGGATAGAAGTCATATCTTGGGAGAACATCTTGATTGTCACGATTATAGAAATTTGCAAGGGAAACTCGATGCAAAGAAGTTTATCGCTAGAAAAGGACACATCGATAATGAGCCAGACTGGCCGAATATGGATGCTAAGGAACTTGAGATAAGAGTCAGGATGGCTGACATTTAAAGACAATATAGAGAAAAGCTGAAGGAATTGTCTAAATTGAATCGGAAGAGAGATAAGATGATGATTCCTGGAAGACCGCGCAAGAAGAGACATTCTTCTAAGTGAGTCAAATTCTACACTCTATTATTAAATCATTTTAAATAGTAGATATAACGTAGATATAAATTTTGCTATTTCATATATTTATGTTAGAATGCATGTGCTAAAGTATTTTTTTATAGTATATCATGTATTAAATTGAACTTTTTAAAGTAGTAAACAAGAAAGAAGAAACATAGAATTTCCATTTCTAGCTTTGGGAAAATTTTCCCACTTCATACTTTCACAAACGAAGTCTTATATGAAATTCTTTATACGAGATTAATGTAAAAAGATTTTGTTTCACATTATTAACTTACTTTTTCACGTAGGATCGTTCCTTTCTCGTAACGACTAAGACAATTTTTATAGTTTGGAAAAAATATAGTTTATAAACATATATATATGCAGAATACTTTTCTTACTGCAACATTTCTTGAATAATTTAATGGAAAAAATCTTGATTAAAATTTTAATAGAAAATCATTGAATTACCGTCAAAATGATTAATAAAACATGATTAATAATGTTTACAGTTCCGATAACGGTCTGCTCACATCCCTACCGGCGTTACTACAATCGACGTCTTCACCCCACAAATCTGCATCGCAATCGTCGGACGGAGCTCCGCAGCCATTAGCTTCAGCTGTCCTAGCTATGTAACGTTGGTAAAACTGGGTGAACAAACGAGCCACATTAAATTACTGGATAGTATACCAAGTATTCCTATGCCCGTTGCACCAGTTGCTTCGCCAATCACAGTACAACCATCGAACAAATTGCCGCAAGAGGACGACGAGAAAAAGGCCGGCCGGGAAAATCCAACATAAAATATGAAAAAAAGAAAACAACAAGAAAAATCAGAATCCGACTATTAAATAATCAAAAATAACAGAACTTCAATAGCTTATATTTGTAATTATAATTCATAATTTTAGAAGTTAGGACAATTCTGTTATTTTTGACAAAATATGATACCAAATTAAAACGTAAGGAATTGTTAAAAACGAAAGAAAAATGAAAAAAAATAAAAAAGAATTATTTTAATGATGAAAAGTTACTTATCTGTAATGCTGAAATTAAAAATGTATATAATGTATAAGTAATAATAATAATATATATATATCATATCATGTATTATATAAATTTTAATAAATATATATATAAAAACATAATATAATGTATCATATATATATAACATGTATATTAATTATATTGTAATGATAATTAAGATTTTTATCAATATATTTCATATATATGATTTTTTATTAATTTTATTAATTTTTAAATTTCGAATATTTTTATGACATCAGTTTATGATAACAGTCAAGTTCAGTACCACTAAATTAGTTAATAAAAAAGAAAGAATGCGTTGTCAAGCTCAATATGGGATATCTCCCCGATCGATCAGACAGGAATGTATTTTAAAGTAGGGAAATCTCCCTATTCGTAAGCTAAGTTTTAAATGCATGAAACTAAGGAGACTATAATATATATGTATAAATAAAGAATCTTTTCCCAATAAAGACCGCGGCACCACCACCGCCACCACCGTCATAGAAGCGCGCGGCGAACGAGCTGTCAGCTGAGGAGGGTCTGGATCCCCCCTCAGACTCGCACGACGGCCCAGGGAACGTGGCACTAGGGGGTGAGTGGTCCCCCCCTCGCTGCCCAGCTTAACCAGGATGCCTCCCACAACAACAAAGGGAGACGACGACGAAGGAGTGTCGCGGAAGTATATCGAAAGAAAGGAACCGGGACACTCCTGACAAGCGTTGTAACGACCACCGTGGGGTTTTAGTCGGTAAGAGTCCGACACTACCCGCCGCCTCCCAGAGGGCTGCCGGGCGTCCATGAGGATTTCCCCACGTAAAAAAAAAAAAAAAAAGTTGCTAAGAAACCTGTGAGTAAAAGTTCCTTGGTGGGCTATCTTTTATCGAAGAATGGACATCTTCAAGCAAAAGTGAGTTTTGCTTCTAGCTTTGTTTATTAGATGCTTGAGATATATAAGATACACTATATCTATAAAATATATGCAACACAGTATAAAGAAAGATATATGAATTTTAATTTTATTATATTTATTATACATAATTGTTACGACCGTTCGCGGAGAGACGCGGTCGCGAGGAAAACGCGTCAGCGAGAGGCGTAAATTCTCGCTACGATTCGTATAATCGACGCCGCGAAATAGTCGTTCCTCTTGTTTCGATTATGATAACAAGGGTGGTTCAATGAATTTAACACTGTTTTAACAGGTTAATATAGCTTGTATTTTTAACAATAAATTAAATAATAATAAAAGCGCCACAAATTATTTAGCGATGAATACAGTTAATGCGTTACAGAAATTCGACTCGATATTTGATATTTCTCGATATTCGTTAGACTAAGCGACTTTGTTCGTTAGAGCTCTCGATGTATGCAGTTAGACTTTTCAAATGAGACCGATTGCCCTTAGACCGATTCCTTGTCTTTCGGGGAGACAACCCCCACTACGCTCGAATCACGCCACCGCTCGCGCCGATGATCACGTAGGCCGACTTCTTTGTGAGAATGAAATAACGGACCGAAATCGACGTTTCTAGAACTCGCTGCTTGGTGACGACTATGCGCTCGTCGATACATTGTATGTTTTTCGTCGGGCAGATAAGACGATCCGTCTGCGACGCTGTAGGACCGCGAGCGACGGTTAGAAATACGATCTATACTAAGCCTCGTGGCGTAACAATAATGTTCTATTTTATTTTATAATACTGCAATTATAAAATAATGTCATTAGAAACTATAATTTTATAGTATAGTATATAGTATAGTATAGTATAGTATAGAATAATATAATACGTAATTATTAGGTTGTCCAAAAAGTTCTTTTCGTGTTTTTAATAGGAGGTAAGTATAAAATATATTTCCTACCTTTCTTAAATGATGTACGATCCTTTCTCTTCTGTCACCTTTTGCCATCTCTCCAGGAGTCTCATAATGTCATTTTTCCAAAATTCTCTTGGCTTACTTTTTAAATATTCTTCCAGACCGGTTTTCACTTCGTTTACTGATTTGAATTTTCTATCGCGAAAAAAATTTTTTCGAGAGAGGAACAAATAATATTCCAATGGTACAAGATAAGGGGGAGTATGGAAAATGTGGTAAAACATCTCAATCAAACTGTAGAATTTTCGTTCGTACTGCTAAAGAAACGTGTGACCTCGCGTTATCGTGGTAGAACACGATGCCACGTCTGTTCACCACTTCAGTATGCTTTGCGATAATGGCTTTCTCAAGCTTTTCGAGTTGCAATATTTTTCACTGTTGATCGTTTGCTCTTTCGGAAATAATTCGTAGTAGAGGATACCCTTCCAGCCCTAGCAAATTGAAAGCAGCACCTTCTTCGGGTAAAATCCAGGTCTTGCTACCGTTGGAGAACGCTTATGTCGACTCGACCAAGATCGTTTGCGCGCAGTGTTGTCGTAGAGAATCCAACTTTCATCTCCAGTAATTAACTTTTTTAAAAATGGCTCTCTTTTGTTGCGTTGAATTAGCAAATTGCATGTCGAGATTCGATTCAGGAGATTGCAGTTCCGGGGGTCATGGGGACCCACACTTCGTAACGATTAACGTACCCAAGCTTCGTTGCTCCAACGATATCCTACGAAAGGGTTAAAACGCTACGTCTTTATAATATAAACTGCTACATTCAACTATTACATTCTGAATCGTTACCGACGAACGAACGTTACGATTTTACAAAAACTGTGAAACTCTCTTACGATTAGAACACGTTCGCACCATGTTCGAACTGTTCGATGCACGCGTTTCTCCGTCTCTTCGCTCATTGTGTGTCCGATGGACGCGTATGCTCAGAAAACTGGTTTACATTTCGAATTATCGGGAGACGGTGAGGGGCGGGTGCAGAGGTGGAAAAAAAATCGTCTGGAGCATAAAGTATGCGATGCGGCGAAGCGATCGAAATTAAGAATAAATCGTTAGCAGGCGCGCGTCTGTACACGCGTGCACGGATCGTACGTGCACGCGGAGGACAACCGCGCGATATATGCGAGTTTTTATTACCGCCTCGATAATAAAGCCCATCGAGGAAGACGAAAGCTCCGAGAACTTTCCCCAGTTAACCCTGGCCATTTACGCGTTCTAGCCGCGGCACAGAATTCCATCCTTTCCCGCAAACTTTAATTTTGACTTTACCACCTCGGCCCGTTTACGAATATACGTTTTATTTTCGAATTCCCAGATACTAGTCTTTCTGATCCGAGAAAATTGAACCACTAGATCAATATTTTAGTTAACGAACGAATCTTTCAAGCAATAAAGAAGTTTCATTTTCGTATATTTTCAAAAGGTCCAAGGGTCAAACAATTGTAACTTCGTACAAAGAATATAGAAGAAGGCCCGCATAAATTCCAAGTACAAAGTAGTTGGGTTATTTCCGTTCCTTAATCCTTATGTGTACCTATTCTCTAATACCAAATATTGTACAAACTATTAGTTAATTTACTGACTAGTTAATTTACGGTACAAAAAATCATTAGGGACTCTACTTATAGTACGGATTGCAGAAGAAAATACGAATATTAAACTTGGATTAACGCTAAGTCGTTAGAATACCCACGGAGAGGAAAAGAGACCGGTCGAGTGTGGGGTCCCGCAGGGATCGGTATTTTTTTTTTTTTTTTTTTTTTTTTATCGTGGGGAAATCCTCATGGACACTCGGCGCTGCGTAGCAACGACCGTGTAGTGTCGGACTCCTACCGACTAAAACCCCACGGTGGTCATCCCGACGTTCGGAGGTGCACCCGGGGTCTCTTGCGAATCACTACCGAGTGCAGCCTCGTCGTCTATCTCCCTGCCGTTGTAGTTGTCTAGGGAGGCATCCCGGCTTGAGTTGGGAAGCTAGGGGGAACCACTCCTCCTAGCGCCACGTCCCCTAATCTGTCGCACCCGGGGCAGCGACGGCGGCGCCGCGCCCCTGCGTCGTACGGAGCCCCTGCGACGTTGATGCGATGATCTACTGGGATCGGCTCTTCTCTTCCGGTCCCTCTCTGCCCGCTCCTTTCTCTGCATAACCTCCTCGCAGTAGGCGCGGACAGCGTTAAACTCCCGGGGCCCTCGGAGCATGGCCTCAACGACCGCTTCCGGAGCCAACCTCTCGCCGATGTCGAGCTGCAGGACGCGCCGCGGTTCCGCCCACGCTGGACAGAACTCCAGCGTGTGCTGTGCCGTGTCCTCCTCTTCCCCGCAGTGGTGACAGGTGGACGTCACCTCCCGCCCGATCCTCAGCAGGTACTCACCGAAGACCCCGTGTCCGGCGAGCATCTGTGTCGTCCTGAAGGTGAGCGGAACCCCGCCTTGATCTCTCCAAGCCTCCCAATTGGGAAGCACGGCGCGGACGGCTCGGTGTGGCCGCCTGGCGTCCTCCTCCATCAGCTGGGAGCGCCACCGCTCCCAGGCAGGGATCGGTATTGGGACCTATTTTGTGGATCACGGCATATGACTCAGTTCTCCGATACCCCATGCCAACGGGCACGGACGGATAGGTTGCCAACTTCGAAGGTATCGATATGCGGGCAGTTTGTTTGCTGAAAGGTATTTATCATACGGCATCTTTCTTTGTTAAAAATTTCGTCACCCTCGACTTCCCTCGCGTCCAAAAACCTACGCGCGAACCTAACATTAAATTATAATATTAAAATCCATGCGTGTATAACAATTGTCGTGACGTACAGCGTCATAGAGGTTTTACACGCACGTGACACATGCAAAGGGAACCGACTACGAATTCATTACGGATCGGGTTAATGATCGTTACCTCATCCCGTAGGTGACGTCCGCGCTGCAACCGCCCCATTCCCAGCCATTTGCCCGCAATTCCTTTCTCGTCCTGTATAAAGAACACCCAAACTTTGACGAAGAAACGTTTCATTAAATTGGAAATTAGGTAAGTGCACGTCGAGAAATTTCTACGTCGTTCGGCGTGAAATTTTTACGAGGAAGCTATATCGCTGTATGTAACATTTGTGCTTCTATTCGAAGAAATTCGATTCTTAATCAGATGTTATCAGGTCGTTTGAAAATGTTGTATCGTTTTTGCGAACTGATATCATCCAACGATCTCTTATCAACCCTCCCATGGAATCGTAATTTCACGCGATACAGCAACTAGAACGACCTTCGAATATACTTTCAAGTACATACATAGCCGCTTTGATAACCAGCGTTAACCGGCGGAAAAAAAGAAATGTAAATGCAACGACAACGAGTTTACCTTACGGTCGGTTCACAACCGCAAACGGTCATGTTGCCTCTGCTGCAAGCAGCGGTCACGGCGTACGTTACACCCGCTGAACTTATTGCGCACGTGAAAGCTGCTTGAAATAGATCAGTGAGAAATTTCCTCTTAGATCTAGCATCGAAGCAATCCAGTCTGTCCAGTTTGCACGATAGGTAGGAAACGTGTATAGGGATTTTCAGCTATACGTAAAAACGTGGTAAGGACGCGTGACAGATAGAGTTACGATAGTCGGTACCATCCTCGGAACAATACAAAGAAGAGCAAGCTGTTTTTGAAAGAAAGCGTTAATTGTCTGTCCCGGTGCACCTAGACTTACTCTTTTGTTCGTTCGAGAGGTGTTTGGTAATCTTTCGATAAAACGTTAAAACTATTGTTGCAAAGACTCGCGTTGAATCTTTCAGCGTATAATCTATTTTCTTTTTTTTTTTTTTTTTTTCTTTCTATAAATCCTATTTTCCAACGTTTCACGAATAGATACATTTATGTAACGATTAATAAGGTTTGGTATTTTTGAATTTTTAGATACTCGTTACAGAGCGAAATGACTATACGCGAAATTATTCCGCGTAGAATTCCTAGTATTTTCCAGTTTTATTCTAATTGTCGTAATTTATGCAAATAGAATTCTATCGATTCCAACAACTTGGCTGCGAATGACTGTGCAAATCTATATTTGTACGAATCCGTTTAAAGAACTAGAATCTAAGAGATTCGTTTCATCTGCTAAATACGACAACGAGTATTTCGCTTTTAACGTTTTACGTACTCTTGCATATTATACGCGTTCCTCAAATTTTCTACAAACGCAAAAATATTCGCAGTCTTTAATTCAGCTAAAAAGGCGCGACTTTCTCCGCAAATGTTGTAACTTTGGGTTATTGCCTTTACTTCGTTTTACATTCGCGAAGAAAAGCTACGTTCTTTGTTGCGCGATCTGAAGATGGCATTTACTAAGTGCGAGGCTGTATTTGTGCCCAATTCGTCCGCGTGGCGCACGTTTTAATCCACACCGCGCGATCCGATCTACTTCATTTCGTCGACAAGCATGATACATCAACGGCGCAAGCCCACACTGTCCCCTGGCGTTTCCGTCACGCTAATTTACAGCTTTCCGACACACGTAGGGTCGCGCAAACCGCTAGCGCAATTAATTACCCGCGGAGATCTTTCGGCTCGTTTGCCATGCTGAATGAGTTATCGCCGCCTTCCTTTCTTCTCTCGATGTTGCCTCTTTTTTTCTCCTTTCCTTTCGCCTCGGCTCGGTCGCTCCTCGTTCCAAACACCTACGCGATACCTTCCCGCGTCCAGGTTGAATTTGCGCTCGCTTGGCAGCCATCAACCTAGGCCAACTTTAATTCGAACGTCAGGTTCGCCTTTTACACCGACGCCTAATTATCGCGTGAAATAAAACAGAAAAGAGCCATCCGATGCATCTGGAGGCGATTTTATGCAGTTTGACAAAGCAATCTTCACGATGCATCGAATACCGTGGTACGGTTTTACACAACGTGGCTTTGATTTCTCGATTAGGGGTTTCGCTTAATTTTTATTGCCCTAATGCAACGACAAAGTAGATTCGATCTTTTCAACTTCGATGAACTAGTTCCGTAGGTATCTATCCTTTTTCGTAAATGAAACAATTTCCAAACATTCTTTGGCCACGTTCTCTATTCGTTCCTTCGTTAACAATTTTAACCATATTACGAAATATCCGTTTGCAGATTTGCACGCTAGTTGTGAATTGCTCGTGCAACATCCTTAGCGTTGACTTCTTTTTCGTAAATGGAATCGTTCTGTAATATTCCATCGATAATGATTTTAAATCCTAGAAACGTTACAAATTCCTCGTTCGCGAATCTATTACTGTTCATAGTCGTAGAGACTGCCGGCCATAAATTTGTAATCATTTGTATTCTATACGATGTATACTATGTAACGTAAATATAAAGTATATCATTGCGTTGGCAAGACGCGAAATTCAAAAGATCCGATAATAATTACAACGAATCTTTCTAAGAGCGTAATCGCAAGAAAATATCGATCGATGTTTGTTACGTTGGTCGAATCATAAAATTCACGGTCACGCGTTCATGTGCATCGTGAAAGCGAACAGAGGTATGTACTAGGTGACATGTACCTTCCAGTCATTTGACGTGATTTTTACCGCTGATTCTGATTGATCCACGTTGTCGGGGCAGTTACCTTGAAAGCAAAGATCGGTACACCGGTTCTTGTTCCACGATCGAAATTGTTTCGGAAATAGAAACAGTAAAATATCGAACTCTTAATAACCGAACACTTTTGTTTTCTCGCAGAAGCATAAAGCAGAAGCATGGAGCAGAAGCATGGAGCGGAAGCATGGAGCGGAAGCATGGAGCGGAAGCATGGAGCAGAAGCATGGAGCGGAAGCATGGAGCGGAAGCATGGAGCAGAAGCATGGAGCAGAAGCATGGAGCAGAAGCATGGAGCAGAAGCATGGAGTAGAAGTAGGGAGCAGAAGCAGTCATGACTACAAACGAAGTTCTAATAGCAAAAGCCGATGCATTATACGAGCAAGAACAATACCAGGAAATACATAACCTTCTAATAAATTATAAAGTAATTACATTATGTATATCACTTACAAATGTATATAACAAAACTGAACATTTGTATAGGATAGCGGTGATATTGAAATTATATAGCGTTTGTGTAGAGCAATGTATAAATTGTCTAAGACTGTGAGTGAAGAAGATGGAAGGAAATTAATTTTCGAGGATTATGATTTAAATTGAAGCACTTGAAATAAAAGAGGATAATTGGGCTGCACGCAAATGGGCATCGATTCTTCTTAATTGTAAGACTCTTTATGAAGGAGTAAAGGCACAAATTACAGAGTCATATAATATTAAGAAACGTATGCTGGTATATTTCATGATAATATATTAATATTTCATTCCTTGACACGATGTCAAGCAATTGTATCAAATATGTTTAATATCGCAGAGAGCAATGGAACAAAATTCAAAAGAACCAACACTTATGTACATGTTTGGTACTTGGTGCTATCAAGTTGCTGATTTAACATGGCATCAAAGTAAAATTGCAACTGTAATATTTGGAGAACCATCTTCATCTTTTGAGGAAGCTCTAAAATATTTTGAAACAGCAGAGGAAATTGATGACAATTTATATTGTCAAAATTTATTAATGTTGAGCAAAACCTACTTAAAATTAAATCAAAAAGAATTAGCTATGAAATATTTAAAAATGGACCTTCAATATCCTGCAAAGAACGAAGATCATCGAGATGCTAAACAGGAAGCACAAAAGATGTTAAAGAAATTTTAACAAATTTGACAGAAATTATAATCTATTATATGATAAATGGCTATTATTATAGGATATGGGATTGAAGGGATAAAGTAAACTTAGAATCTATCTTTTAAGTAGAGTATAAAATTTATTTACTATAAAGTACAGTACAGCTTATGTGTGATGAGCTTTTTATACGCGACATCTAAGATATTAATAACAATTTGAAGATTTAAGACTACTGTATACATGTATATTTTATAAAATGTTTTATTTTAAAATTTAATATGTAGCAATGTATTACGTTATATGGTATTACGCTATAACGTATCAGGTTATGTAGTATTACGCGATAACATATAACGTTAAATGGTATTACGTTATAACGTATTACGTTGTACAGTATTACGAGATAGAATATAACGTTATATGGTATTATGTTACAAAGTGTTACGTTATATAGTATAACGTTAGAAGGTATTACCCTTTAACGTATTACGTTATATAGTATTACGCGATAACGTGTTACGTTATATAGTATTAGGCTATAACATATATCGTTATGTGTTATTACTTTATACAGTATTAATCGATAAGTTATAGCATTGTATGGTATTTCGTTCTAACGTATTATGTTATATACTATAACGTTATATGGTACATCGTTATAACGAATTAGGTTATATAGTATTACGCGATAACGCAAAACGTTATATGGTATTACGTGAAAACGTATTAAGTAATATAGTATTACGCGATAACGTATAACGCTATATATCATTACATTATAACGTATAATGTTATATACTATTACGTTATAACGTACAACGTTCCGCACGATTACGTTATAATCTGTAAAGTTATATACTAATACGTAATAACGAAAAACGTTACGTACTATTACGTTATAACCTATAACGTTATAAGGTATTACGTTATAAAGAATAACGTTATATACTATTACGTTATAACGTATAACATTATATACTATTACTTTAAAACGTATAACGTTATATGATATCACCCTATATCGTACAATGAAATATACTATTATATTATAACGTGCGTCGATACGTTCTATTTCGTTATAATGTATAACGTTATATGCTATCTCCCTATTACGTATTATTTTGTATACTATTATGTTATATCGTACCACGTTACGTTCTATTACGTTATAACTTATGACGTTAAATACTATATCCTTATAACGTATAACGGTATATACTATTACTTTATAACGTATAACGTTATACACTATTACGTTCTAACGCATAAGGTTATATACTATGACGTATAACATTATATGCCATTACGTTCTAACGTATAACGTTATATACTATACGTTATAACGTATGACGTTAAATGGTATTACTTTATAATGTATAACGTTATATGCTATTACGGTATAAAGTATAACGTTTTATACTATTAGTTTATAACGCATAACGTTATAAGCTATCACAGTATAACGTATAATGTTATATGATATCACCCTATAACGTACTATTAAATATACTATTATGTTATAACGTGCGTCGTTACGTTCTATTTCGTTATAATGTATAACGTTATATACTGTTACGTTCTAACGCTTAACGTTAAACGCTATTACCCTACAACGTATAATATTATATAATATTATGTTATAACGTTTGACGTTACGTTCTGTTTCGTTATAACGTATAACGTTATATACTATAATCATATAACGTATAACGTTATAAGGTATTAATTTATAACGTACAACGTTATATTATATTACATTTTAACGTATTACGTTATATGCTATGATCTTATAACGTATAACGTTATATGCTATTACGTTATAAAGCATAACGTTATATGCTATCACACTATAACGTATAATGTTATATACTCCTACGTTATAACGTATGACGTTACGTTTTATTTCGTTATAACGTATTACGTTATATACTATTACGTTATAACGTATAACGTTATATACTATAACCTCATAACGTATAACGTTATATGCTATTACGTTATAAAGCATAACGTTATATGCTATCACACGATAACGTATAATGTTATATACACCTACGTTATAACGTATGACGTTACGTTCTATTTCATTATTACGTATTACGTTATATACTATTACGTTATAACGTATAACGTTATATACTATTTTCTCATAACGTATAACGTTATATTCTATTACGTTATAACGTATAACTTTATATGCTATCACCGTATAACGTATAATGTTATATACTATAACGTTATAACGCATAAGGTTGTATGATATTAACATATAACGTATAACATTATGTACCATTACGTTCTAACGATTAACGTTATATACTACACGTTGTAACGTATAACGTTAAATGGTATTACTTTATAATGTCTAACGTTATATGCTATTACCCGGAAACGTAAACGTTATATACTATACCCCTATAACGTATAACGTAATATGCTATTACGTTATATACAATAACCTTATAACGTATAACATTATATACTATTGCGTTCTAACGCGTAGCGTTAAACGCTATTACCCTACAACGTATGACGTTATATGCGATTATGTTATAACGTATAACGTTATATGCTATCACACTATAACGTGTAATATTATATACTATTACGTTATAACGTATAACGTTATATGCTATTTCGTTTTAACGTACAACGTTATATGCTATTTCGTTTTAACGTACAACGTTATATGCTATCACCCTATAAGGTATTATTTTATATACTATTATGTTATAACGCACAACGTTACGTTCTATTTCGTTATTACGTATAACGTTATATAATATTACGATATGACGAAAAACGTTAAATGGTATTAATTTATAACGTATACCATTATATGGTATTAAATTGTAACGCATAACGTTATAAGCTATCACACTATAACGTATACTATTACCTAATATTACGTTATAACGCTTGACGTTACGTTTTATTTCGTCATAACTTATAACGTTATAAACTATAATCTTATAACGTATAACGTTATATGCTATTACGTTATACAGCATAACGTTATATGCTATCACGCTATAACGTATAATGTTATTGTCACGTCGGAGGCACAAAAGATCGCGAAATTAACAAATCGCAGGTGATGTCCTCGCGCCGCGGCACGAATGAAATGATTCTTTCACAAATAGGGTGAAGGAAATAGAATTTGATACGCAAAGATCAATTTTATTATAGAGAATCCAGCAGAGTGACGGTTACAACAGATAGGTTCGAAATACTACAACAGACTGTATTTACGCTCGTTTGGGAAGGTCGCTCTACCGAGGATCTAGTCCCTTTAAAGGGGGTCTCGTTAGTCTATTGTTTCAACAGATGTGGCATTCATAGTGTTCGGTCTATTTATTTACTAAGCAGATGATTTCCTTGAGTGTGTGGCACGAGCAAAGTAATTTTGAACGTTGCAAGAAAAATTCTGTGGTTGCAGAATGGCAAGTGATGATTTACTTGTTTCTATTGGATATTGAATGCGTTTTGTAAATTGCTAACAAATAGTTATATATTAAAATATAACAAAATATATAATACATAATACAAATAAAAAATATATAGTATAAATATAAAATAAAATATATAATATATATAAATTAATTAAAAAAAATATATCTTAGGTAGTCCGAAAAGATTCTTTCGCTTCATAAGGTGATAATAGATGAACAACAATTTCTGTTTTATATTATTTTATTGAATTACGTGTGATCCATTTCGTTCTATTTCTATTATTATATTCGTGCATAATTCAATAAACTAATAAAAAACAAAAAAAAAAAAATTTTTTTTTTCTCAAATCTTACCAACTTACATTCAATTGGTTCGATACTTTTCGCTTAGGTAAAATTCTTTCAGTCGACACCAAATGGTAATTATTGACAGTAGTTTCAAATATTGACTATAGTTTCATGGTATAAGCAGGAACATCTGATAGTAATAAAATAAGTAATAACCCGAAAACGAAAAGAAGGACATATGCTGCGTACTTTCGGATTTTAGTATGTAAATCCGACGTTATCCCTCTGCTACCCCTCTCCTCCACCACCCCCGCCATAAACTCTGCCCTCGAACTGCGGAGGTGTTTTCATACAGATTTCCTCACGTAATAAGAAAACGGCAGAAAAGGATATGTTTAATTTTCTAAGTATTGTAGCTTAGGATTCATGTCAATAAAGGCCATTAACTCTGGTAGAAATTACCTATCCGAAGAAGAGTGCACATATCGTGTGCATGAAAAGGCTAACAATATATTAGGTTGTCCGAAAGGTTTCTTTTGTTTTATTTTCGTCTATATAGACTATCTAAAAATTACACCTAATGCGAGATTTGTTCTAATATTATCATCTTCTAATAATACTATGGCATTCTCATTTATAACAATTTTAAACATTTGATTTAATAGCAAATATAATCGTAACAGAGTTTACGTTTGTTTGATTTTAATGGATTTTAAAATAAGAAGCACGTATCTATTAATGTGAAATTTCTTCCATGATGTTTCAACGCGTTCTTTAGTACATTTAATTGTTAGAATTAAAGGTTTCAGAGGTAAGGGTTAAAATTTTTAATTAATTTAAAATCAGAAACATTGCATAATTAATCTCTCTTCTAAAGATTCTTCAAATTTCGTACATATCATAGAACAACAACAAAAATATTTCTTTCCTACCTTCAATTTCTTCCTCGTGTTTTCCCTTTCGAATTCGAGAACTCAATTTCGAATTCGAGACCTAATCTCAGAGCTTTGTTTGTCCTTCGGTAATTCATGTCTGGACATGATCCTTAATCATTTATGTCAACAGAAACATAATCTGTTGCTTATTCACCAGAAAGTGTGTTGCTCCTTGTTTATTCTGCTTCCTTACGACGTTCTACTTTTTCTAAGCACAGTTTCAAGAAACTTTTTAGTCGCAGTCTCGCTCGGGCAACCGAGGCGAACAGATGTGTGTAAGCAAACGTGTGCTCCAGTCAAGTGATTCAGAGAAGTGCTACGAATAGTGATAGTGACAAACAATGCAACAGCAGATATCAACGATCAAGATTGCAACCAATGGAGAAAAATATTACATAAAAGGGTCGTCAGATTTACCAGGCTTACAGCAACAACAGCAAAATAATAACAACCAAAATGATATGGAAATAGAAGAAATGGAAGAGCAGCGGAGACAGGAGGAGTGCAGACACGACAACAAAATAAGTTACCAGGACGAAAACTGGAAGCTAGCAAAGACTGGCAAAAAACGTAAAATAATTCCAGGCACAAATGCTGCAGGAAACCCAGATACAGGAAAGCAGCGATGGCTGCAAGAATTACCTTTAAGAAACTCCTTCAGCTCACTAACGGAAGAAATAGACAATGACAAGCAAAACCACAACTAAAACACCTTACATATCAAAATCACCACCAATATTTGTTGAGGCCCAAATAATAGACCCGCTTATTGATCTACTAAACAATATAGTCGGGAAGGATAACTACACAATAAAACAAACAAAATTAGAACAAGTAAAAATTCAAACAAACACCCCAGAAGTTTATAGGAAAGTGATAAATGAACTAAAGGAAAAAAATGCTATATACCACACGTACCAACTCAAAACAGAAAGGAGCTATAAAATAGTTATAAGAGGTTTACATCCAAAAACTAACACAAAAAAATTAAGTGAAGAATTAGGAAAAATTGGCCATGAAACAAGAGCAATAAACAATATGACAAGATACGATACGAAGCAACCATTGCCACTATTCCTAATAGAACTGGAACCCAGAACCAATAACAAGGAAATCTATGAAATCAAAAAAATACTAAATACAATTGTAACAGTGGAACCACCACGCTACAAAAAAGATTTACCACAATGCATGCGGTGTCAACAATACGGACACACAAAAAATTATTGCAACAGAAGCCCGGCATGTGTTAAATGTGCAAAAAATCACCTAACAATACACTGCCCATACACAAGAAAAATAGAAGAAGTTAAATGCTATAATTGTAACGGAAACCACCCAGCCAGCTACAAAGGACGTGAAATAAGGAAACAAATACAACGTAAACTGTTTCCTCCACTTCGCAACAGATCACACAATGACCATTAACCACAACAAAGTATAACGGATAACGAAACAACATTGAAAGCACAACACGAACTAAACGCTATAAGCAGAAACATAGATCCCCAAGGTAAACGAAGCTACGCACAAGTAACTAAAAACATTAGCAAACCAACGCTTGCAAACAATCAGAATGAAAACAATAACATCGAAGACGTTACAGACATCAAAGAAATGCTCAAACAATCCATTAAAGGTATGGAAATGTTAGGAAAAATGGTAAGTGATCTAAGCACAATACTAAGACAACAAGCACAACAAACAACAATCATGTTACAACTACTCACTAACTTGCTAAGTAAAAAATAGAGATGGACATTTTGAAAATAGCAGTCTGGAACTCCAATGGCTTGCAACAGCGAGCCCACGAAACTAAAATATTTTTGTATAAAAATAATATTGATATACTACTTGTCTCAGAAACACATTTCACCCTAAAAAACTACATGAAAATACCGTACTACACCATATACGATACCAAACATCCCTCAGGTAAAGCACATGGAGGAACTGCAATAATAATAAAAAACGACATCAAGCATCACTTACATAGTCAAACAAATCAAGAACACCTACAAGCAACCACTGTCACAATACAAACCAATGACAATTACTTCCAGATGTCAGCAGTATATGTACCTCCGAGACACAAAATGACACTTAAAAAATGGGAAGAGTACATCCAATCCTTAGGCGACAAATATATAGCGGCAGGAGACTTTAACGCAAAGCACACATTATGGGGTTCGAGAATTAGCACGCCGAGAGGTAGAACATTGGAAAAATACATTAGAAGCAGCAACCTCAACGTACTATCTACAGGAAAACCAACGTACTGGCCGACAGACCCCAATAAAATACCTGACCTGTTGGATTTTGCAGTAACAAAAGGGCTAAATGTAAGCAAATTAAAAATAGCAACCAGCCTCGAGCTTAACTCCGACCATACACCAATTATAATAGAATATACAAGCAAACCACTACTTTATAACAAGTCAGAGTCGCTTTGCAATAAAACCACCAACTGGCAAACTTTCAAAGAGCTAATCGAAAACAAAATCAACTACAATATCCCGTTGAAAACACCTGAACACGTTGAGCAGGCAGTAGCAACTTTGACAGAAATAATACAGGAAGCAGCGTGGGCAACCACCACCTATGAAACAAATAGCAGGCAATCAAAAATTATTCCGCAGGACATCCTAGACAAAATCAGGGAAAAAAGAAAAGCGAAAGCAAAATGGCAAAAACAGAGAACACGAGGAAACAAGAAAAACCTAAATAAACTTGCAAAGGAACTAAAGAATAAAATAAGGGAACATCATAATAACGAATTCTCAAAATTCATCGAATCACTATCCGCGCATGAGAATACCGACTACTCCCTATGGAAAGTCACTAACAAAATTAAGAAAACAGTAAAAACAATCCCAGCAATCAGAAAAATGGACAACACATGGGCCAGAACCAACGAAGAACAGGCAGAAGAATTCTCAAAGCACCTACAAAATATATTTTCGCCGTATGAAATTAATAACAGCATCCCTGGATGGCAAACAAATGAAGAAGTGGAAAATGCCAGCAACACAACTGATAAACGCTGCACCATACTCAGCACAACAGCGCAAGAAGTTACAAACTTAATTGAGGCAACAAAGACAAGTAAAGCACCAGGATTTGACTTGATCAATGGGAAAATCTTAAAAAACCTTCCCCCAAAGTGTTGTTACCCAAACCAAACAAAAACCCACATCTAACTGCATCCTACAGGCCGATATCATTACTACCTGCGTTTTCCAAATTATTAGAGAAAATAATATATAACCGCTTAAAACCAACAATAGAAAAAGAAAAACTAATACCGAACCATCAATTTGGATTCAGAAATAAACACTCCACAATAGAACAAATGCATAGACTCGTCAATGAAATCTTACAGTCGCTTGAAACAAACCAATACTGCACAGCACTCTTTATGGATATCGAAAAAGCACTCGACAAAGTTAACCATGAAAAACTTCTTCAAACAATCAAAAAGCAATTTCCAGAACAAATCTACAAACTACTCAAATCTTACTTAAACAACAGAACCTTTGTAGTAAAAATAAATGATGCATACTCTGAAATTAAGGACATCAAGGCAGGAGTACCACAAGGAAGTGTCTTAGGACCAATATTATACACACTATACACGGCAGATATACCAACAACTGTCAACAGTAAAACACTGACGTTTGCGGACGATACGGCCATACTAGTGAGGCATGAAAATCTAGAAACGGCCGCCGCACTACTACAAGAACACACTACAAAAATAGAAAAATGGCTGCAAAACAAACAAATAAAAGTGAACACCAGCAAGTGCAACCACATAACATTTACACTTAGAAAAGGAAAAACACCAGATATTCAACTGAACGGCGCCCACATAGCACAAACAAAGCAAGTCAAATATCTAGGAATAAATTTAGACACACGCCTACATGGAAGCACCATATAAAATCAATAATAAACAGAATAAGTGCAAAAAGGAAGCAGATGTACTGGTTAATCAATAGAAAATCTAAATTAAGCACAATGAATAAACTAAATATATACAAAACAATAATCAAACCAATCTGGGCATACGGAGTCCCACTATGGGGGACGGCAGCAATGAGTCACATAAGCAAAATAGAAATAGAGCAAGCAAAAATTTTAAGGACAATAGTTAACGCTCCATGGTACGTCAGAAATGAAGACCTACGAAAAGATCTAAAAATTCCAACAGTCAAAGAGGAAATCGCTAGATACGCAAAAAAGTACAAAGAAAGACTTGCAGCACACCCAAACCAGCTGGTTGCTGAAACAAATAAAACCAAAATAGAAAGAAGACTGAAGAGGAAGCATCCCGCAGACCTCGAAATAGAGATGCAATAGGAAACCTAGAAGATGGAACGCCGCTGGGGGTAACCATCCACATGCTATATTTTATTTATTTTTATTTTTTTATTTTTTTATTCTTTCATTCTCTAAGCTATAATATTTTACCAAATGTCCTTCTGGACAAATTGTAAAAATTTACCAAATAATCAATAAAAAAAAAAAAAAACTTTTTAGTCGCGGACTACGATATCGTTTATTTCTCCTTTTCTCTACCTTCTTTTCTATCTTATTGTTCTTCTTACGTTTTACGTTTTTTTTTTCTCTCGCTTCTTTCAATAAACCACGCTCCCATTTTTTCGCTTCTTTGTAAAATTGGTTTCCTTTATGAAATAATACACCTTATGGTTTTTTTACTAACTTTCTTTACGACGTGTTTTTCCAATTGAATTTATAGTTTCTGCTCGCTTACTTGTCGAACAAGACATATCTATATCTTTTTCACTGTTAAATCAGTATATTGTTTTTAACGATACCATGTGAAAATTATATTTTCACGATTCTCACAAATTTTATTATTTCCTTCACTAAATGAAGTTATATGGGAGAATTTGTTACGATTATATTAATTGACACTAACTGATAAATATTTGCAATTGCATTACGTAGGTATAGTTATCAAATAATTTTAATTACTACAGTTTTCTATGTATTTTTATATTTTGGCTTTTTCCATATATTACAAAATCTTCAATTTTCTAAAAGAGTTTAAAAGTTCATTTATATTACTAGTTAGCATTCAACACAATATTTTAAATTTATTTCGATTTATGAAACTCTCAACTGTAGTAATAGTAGTAAGTAGTTTAATTTTTTATTAACATAATGAGCAACAATAATGATCGAATATAGATTAAGAACATATACAAATATTTATGTTACTTCCAATATCGTTACTAATTACGTTCCTTGCTCTGAAACTCTCGTAATTAATAACCTTCGTCGTGCATTGAAATTGCTGTTAAAATGCGATATCGTGTACAAAATATATATCGCAGACATCGAATGTAAACATATCAATATCAATTCTGTACTTAATGCAGAATAATAGCAAAACATAAGAAAAAATATACAGAATTCTATCGTTTGATCTAATATCAATTTTTAATAGCGACTTTTTAAATCTAAATGTATTTTTAATATCTACTTAAATTTCAGATAATTTACTATCTAGTATTTCTAATTTTTCTAAATATTACTGTATCATTTCAATGTCAGAAAACATTTTCTTTGCGCAAATGAAAGAACAACCAATTAAGCTTTTATGAATCGCTTTAATTACGTATCACATACTATTTGTTTCACATTTTCTTTATTATTCATAATTGCATCAACCGCGTGCATGGATTGTTAGCGACATAGAAGAATGGAAAGTATTTTATATACTTTTTAGGAGTCTCTGTATCAAAATATTGTAACGTTCAAATTTTCCGTCAAAATTTAGAACAAAAACCTAATTATCGAAGGACTTCTTTCTCATTAGCATTACTTTTTCTGACATAATTAGAAGTGAAAGCAATATTAAAAATGCTTTATACATCAATCAGAATTACTTATTCACAAGTTAAAATTATTTTTCTATACCTACGCCAATGTAGATTATTGCAGCAGATAAATATTTAACATTGCGTTAATTCCTTGAGTGCTGAATGCCCCCTGCGGCGGGAGTCCGCGAGTAACGAATGCCATCGTTGAGGACAGGCTGCCTTTTTAAATAAATATCAATATAAATTGCATTTATAGATTGCACTGTTATAACATTCTTTTGATTTTTGAACGTCTCGATGATCTAGCGAAAATTGTCCATAACATTTCTCAGGGGTTACGAGTAAACAAGTGCGTTTTCCATTGGCTCCTGTGATTTACAATACTCCGCCCGGAATGTCCCCACTACGGCCAAATGAGTTTTCCACTGGTACCAGTGATTCGTAATTCTTCGGCCAGATTATCCCCACTACGTTAACAGCCGACTTGTTAGGGCTAGCAAAATTTTCGTATCTTCGCAATAGTGGACCTGTTAGTTTCGTTTGTAACGTGGTCGTAGCAACAACGGAGTGCAAAGACATATTTTACGTAATCGCAAATATCGCGGAGTAACAGGTATACTTTTCAAGAAGCGTTCAGAAGGTGAGCCATCTTTCATTTTTCTGTTCTCCATTGTCGTTCGCTAAGAAATACACGTGTATCGTTCATAGGCTAATTAAAGAATCTCGAGCGCGAGTGAGGCGAAGAAAATTGATAAACGTTTATAAATATGTCCTTAGTCCATACGGCTAGCTTTTTTTAACACGTCACTTGTTTAATAATTCGATTATATGTTATTATATTAACGAAACAGTAACATCGACATATAGAGAAACATCTTTCGTTTTTTGTATAAAATATCGCGTGATAGTCAGTCGACGCTCGATATCGATAAAAAAGAAAAGTATAAAATTTTTTGATTATTAGATGAAGGAAATTAATATGCAAAACAATGTTATTTGTTAATATATACAATACGATAGTCAACTCTTGATATTAATGACGAAAAAAGGCAAGAGTAATTTTTTTATGCCACACTGTTTAGCTTATATGAACATATAACACTCATAAAAAATAAAATTGATTATTTCATAACTATCGTTGAGCTTAAATGAAAAATATCTTACGAAAACGCGAGTCTCTCAACGTTACTCTTTACGAAAAGAATAAACCAAACGCAATGTAATTATTAACACTTAGCCAACCGCGCGCGCCACAGCGAGCTATACGCTATTTCCACCGCGCTCGGACAAGCAACCCATACGCTGTCCACCGTGCATTTTTTCAAGTATCGAGGATTAATTTTCACTACTTAAAAAACAAAGAACTTTAAAAATTATTTAAGTGGTCAGTTATATTTTGCGGTGATAATTTTATTTAACGATTTTACATATTGTTTATACAAAACATCAAATTGAAAGTATATTCAAAGTATAAAAAAATATAGGTAGAATTAAAAACATTAAAGATGACTAAAGATAAATAACACGATTTGAATATCTTTTTAATTAAGTTTAACGCCGCTAAATTGGTTAACAAAACAAAAAAAAAAAAAAAACGCGTTGCTAAAGTCAAAAAAGGGTATCTTCCCGTTCGGTCACGCAGCGATGTTCTTCGTAGGAGGAAAAACTCCCTATTATGTTGGCTAAGTGTTAAAATCATTCGATTTCATCGACCGATAAGAAATTACAAAGTATAAATTTTACACAACATTCAATAACATAACACGTTATATTTTACAGGCCGAATTAGTTAAACCAGATGAAATGTCGGCGAATGAGTTACACAGACATGGAAATTCTTCGGCCGAAACTCCGGAAATCAATCAAATTCCAATACTATCGGAGAATCCGATAGAATCAAAAGTGGAGATCAATCCGAATTACGATAGTTATCAAAAGGGCCGAGACGAGCGATCGCAGGCAACCGTTCCACGTCCACAGATCATCGTGAAATCGTTCGATATGTCGAGCATCGATTGTGACGTACTAGTGGTCGAACTCAAGCAGAAAGCAGATGAAACAATGTATGAAGATTATTCATACAGATGCGAACCAACATCAACCACGGAAAAGCCAAAGTGCCAGGATCTGTCTAAGAGGCACATTGTCGAAAAGTCTCATCCTGGAATCGAAAACGTGGTGGAGAAGTTGAATAAGAACGCAGCTGCTGCTTTACAGGAGACGGCACCCCAAAAAGTGGACGACTCGAAGGATAAGAATGCAGAAAATCTTCGTTCGAGGAAACATTCGGAAACGATACCGAGAAAACTAGAAAACGGTTTGGATGAACACATTCTGAGATCCTGCGAGAACTCTCAATTCATTGAAAACTACGATATAGGACGAGAAATTGAGATATATTCTTCGGAGCATGACACGAGAAGCAGTAATGATAATATGGAGTTAAACGACGATAAAGAACCTGTCGTGAAAACGGATGTCTCGCCGCCCGAGGTCTGTGAAGTGCAAGTGCAATGCACTAACAATGACGCGGTGACTCCTAAAAAAGGGAAATTGGAATCGCTAGAAAACTCATTGTATACTGAAACTCCCAAATATCGATTAGTTATTAATTCTAAACCGAGACCTAAAGTTGATTATAGTGTGTTGGGATTGCTGTCGAACAGTATTAAGCACTTGGAACGCGTGAGATCCAACGGAAATAGAAGACATAAATTAGATAGATCGGTTATCAAGGGCAGGGTGCTTTTTCCTCCGGAAGAGACCCACACCAACAACATGAATGAACACATTCTGAGATCCTGCGAGAACTCTCAATTCATTGAAAACTACGATATAGGACGAGAAATTGAGATATATTCTTCGGAGCATGACACGAGAAGCAGTAATGATAATATGGAGTTAAACGACGATAAAGAACCTGTCCTGAAAATGGTTGTCTCGCCGCCCGAGGTCTGTGAAGTGCAAGTGCAATGCACTAACAATGACGCGGTGACTCCTAAAAAAGGGAAATTGGAATCGCTAGAAAACTCTTTGTATACTGAAACTCCCAAATATCGATTAGTTATTAATTCTAAACCGAGACCTAAAGTTGATTATAGTGTGTTGGGATTGCTGTCGAACAATATTAAACACTTGGAACGCGTGAGATCCAACGGAAATAGAAGACATAAATTAGATAGATCGGTTATCAAGGGCAGGGTGCTTTTTCCTCCGGAAGAGACCCACACCAACAACATGAACAGCTCTTTGGGGGTGTTATGCGATTCAAGAGAAAAACGATTTATGGAGAAGGTAGAGGATATAACTTACCGGAAGTCGAATCTGGAGAATTTCGATGATATATCTTATGCCGTTAGTTTACTGTTGAACCTGGGCAGAGCGAATAATGTCCCAGAAAATGAAAGAAAGACGACGGACAAGAGAAAGTATGTGCAAGAAAATTTGCAAGATTTCGAGAGCCTCAAGAGGTTCAAAACCGATGGCGAGTTGGAAAATGAGGAATCTAAATACGACTCGTATTCCGAAGACGATGATTATGATAAACGGTACGATGACAGTAAGCAGGAAATGTCAGTGTCTATAATAAACGCGAATAATAATACAAGTGGAAGCTTAGATTTTTCTGCTGAAAACGATATTTGTACCGATAACGAAGATAATGATATGTTAAATGACGCTCCCCTTGCTACTAGTACTTCTTGCCATAATGTAAACTACGAAAGAGAAGAAGACTTTGAAGAATATGAAAGAAAGATATACGAACAATTATACGGAATCAATCATACGAGTGAAATTTCTAGCAGCAAGGAATCTACTGATTTGTTGATTATTGATGATAATCTATCGGATTCTGATGCTGAAATGCACGATGAAAAGATATGTTCGGATGATAGAATGATGGAGAACGACGAAGATAGCAGACATATCTTGGGAGAACATCTTGATTGTCACGATTATAGAAATTTGCAAGGGAAACTCGACGCAAAGAAGTTTATCGCTAGAAAAGGACACATCGATAATGAGCCAGACTGGCCGAATATGGATGCTAAGGAACTTGAGATAAGAGTCAGGATGGCTGACATTCAAAGACAATATAGAGAAAAGCTGAAGGAATTGTCTAAATTGAATCGGAAGAAAGACAAGATGAAGATTCCTGGAAGACCGCGCAAGAAGAAACATTCTTCTAAGTGAGTCAAATTCTATACTCTATTATTAAATCATTTTAAATAGTAGATATAACGTAGATATAAATTTTGCTATTTCATATATTTATGTTAGAATGCATGTGCTGAAGTATTTTTTTATAATATATCATGTATTAAATTGAACTTTTTAAAGTAGTAAACAAGAAAGAAGAAACATAGAATTTCCATTTCTAGCTTTGGGAAAATTTTCCCACTTCATACATTCACAAACGAAGTCTTATATGAAATTTTTTATACAAGATTAATTTAAAAAGATTTTGTTTCACATTATTAACTTACTTTTTCACGTAGGATCGTTCCTTTCTCGTAACGACTAAGACAATTTTTATAGTTTGGAAAAAATATAGTTTGTAAACATATATATATGCAGAATACTTTTCTTACTGCAACATTTCTTGAATAATTTAATGGAAAAAATCTTGATTAAAATTTTAATAGAAAATCATTGAATTACCGTCAAAATGATTAATAAAACTTAGTACTAAAAGTTAGGACAATTCTGTTATTTTTGACAAAATAAGATACCAAATGAAAACGCAAGGAATTGTTAAAAACGAAAGAAATATGAAAAAAAATAAAAAAGAATTATTTTAATGATGAAAAATTACTTATCTGTAATGCTGAAATTAAAAATGTATATAATGTATATATAATAATAATAATATATATATATGTATCATATTATGTATTATATAAATTTTAATATATATATATATATAAACATAATATAATGTATCATATATATATAACATGTATATTAATCATATTGTAATGATAATTAAGATTTTTATCAATATATTTCATATATATGATTTTTTATTAATTTTATTAATTTTTAAATTTCGAATATTTTTATGACATCAGTTTATGATATCAGTTGGGGAGCATGAGTCGGGCATGGGTTTTCGGGCCGTAGGATCACGTCCCGGGAAACCCCGATAGATCTGATGCTCTCTTACAGTCGGGTGGCAGCAGGTCGGTGCCTCTGGCGCCCGTCAATTTTGCCGATCCGATGCGGAGAGTTTCGGAGAAGTTGGTGGGCCCATGACTGTCAAGACCACTCACCTCACCTTCTTGTGGGGCTCCCCGTCACCCTGCACCGGCTTTGACCGGGGCAGGGTGCGAAAGAGTGAGTGGCACCAGGACGGACTTTGTTGATGACCGCGGCGACAACAAATTATATATTACTATGGATTGCGACCACAAAAGAAAAATGGTTTACGGTGCAGGGGAGGGATACCCCAGTACCGGCGCAGCGGTGGATAGTCAAGTGGGCTCGCCTGCGTCGTCATCTCACGACCACGGTCGTTCGGGGGTGGACCGCCAGGCCCCCGGATGTGTTTTCACGTCTGGCGAGGCGGGATGCAGTAGTACGGAGATTCACGAGGAACCTCCGAGAAGAATGACAAGAGCATCGCGGAGAACCACGGGCGGAACGGACGGCGTCTTCCTCGCACCGGCCGCGGTAACGGGCCTCGCGCCGGTAAGGGCGCTACGAACGCGGATGAGGTCCGATGACGAGGATTCGGTCGCCTCTTTCGCGTCGCGATCATCCCTGTGATCGACTGTCTCCGGGGGGAAGAGAAGACGCATTATGACGCTGACCCCAGAAATCTCTGTGGATTTGGCACTGGATATACGGATGAGCTCGGCGGCCGACGTGAGCGCCGAGTTCACCAGGCAGGTGTCAAAGATCTTGCGGGTGGCGGCGGTATCGTCGAACCTGAAGGGAGCAAGCATTAAGGACCTAAAGGACGCGGCGACCTACGTCGCCGCCGCATGGAGGGAGCTTAACCTGCAGAGGGCTGAGGTGGTCCACAGCGGTAGCTCCACGGCCGCCAGGCTCGCGGAAGCAAGGCTGACCGCGTTGGAGGAGGAAAACGCGGCCTTGCGTAAAGAGATAACGAGGCTGGCCGCTCGCACCCACGAGTGCCCACGGTGCAACGGTCGGGCTATTGAGTCCGGCCACCCTCCGCGGAGCGGAAAACAAGAAGGCGCGCGTCTGGACGCCCTAGAGAAAAAGATGAACGAACTCGGTCCCTCCATCATGAGGGCCATCGAGGAACGGTTCGGGGGCCGAAGACCGCGCAGCCCCGAACCTCGGCGCAAGGCGGACCAACCCGCTGCCCCACGCGTTACCCAAGCCACAATGCTCCCGAGGGAGCAGGAGGGTGGTGGAAAGACGGCCGCGGAAGAAAAGGGCCGCAAGGAAGGAGGAGAAAAAAGAGGGAATGCCTGCTGCTCCTTCGTCAAGACTAACGGGCGCACGGAAGACGGGCGCCGCACTAGTGACTAAGAAAGGAACGGCGCAGGCGACGAAAACGGCCGGGCTCCCCCGCGCACCGCGTACGTCCGCGGTAACGTTGACTATCAACGAGGGGGTTAAGACATCGTACGCCGATGTTATCGCGACGGCGCGACAGAAGGTCCCGCTTGCGGAGATCGGCGTCGAGTCCCTCGGAATGAGGAAATCGATGACCGGGGGTATAATTATCCGGCTCCCCGGCGACAGAGACAGAGGAAAGGCGTCGCGATTGGCGACGCGTCTGGCCGAGGTGCTGGACCCGGCCGCGGTGAGAGTAGCGGCCCCGAACAGGACGGCGGAGTTGAGGGTGGCCGGGATAGATATCTCGGTCGCTAAGGAGGAGCTGCGGCAGGCGTTGGCCTCAGCGGCGGGATGCGGCAGCGCGGAGGTGCAGGTCGGAGAGATCCGTACCACCAGATACGGCCTTGGAACTGCATGGGTAAGGTGCCCAGTGGCCGGAGCCCGGAAATTAGCCCGGGACTGGAAAGTAGCTCTGCGCTGGTCCACGGCGAGGGTCACGGCTATCCCGAAGAGACCCTTGCAGTGTTTTAAGTGCCTGGAGCTGGGGCACGTGCGGGTAACCTGCACGTCCAACGTGGATCGCGGGCATCTGTGCTACAGGTGTGGCGGTAGCGGGCATCGTGCCAGGGGGTGTCCCGCCTCCGCGCCCAAGTGCCCGTTGTGCGAGTCGCTGGGGGCGCCAGCCAACCACAGGATGTGCGGGGCGGCATGTGCTCCGCCGAGAACTAAGAGGAAGCCACCGATCCGCGAACCGACCGCGGTGGTAACGCAAGAGGGGAGCACCGTCGAACATCCAGCGGTGGATGGCCGGGAGAAGGCCATGGAGGTGATTGAGTGATGTTAACCGTCTCCTCCAATGCAACTTGGGCAGATCGAGAAGGGCGCATGACCTGCACCTCCAGACCATCCGGGAGGGAGAGGTCGCCCTCGCGACAGTGGTCGAGCCGTATCGCGTCCCTGACGCTCCCAACTGGATCGGGGATTTGGACGGACTGACGGCCGTAACTTGGACGCCGACTCTGGACGCCTTTGGCGCCCTGCTAGACCGTGGCAGCGGCTACGTCGCGATCGTATGGGCAGGAATAGCGGTGGTGGCGGTCTACGTCTCCCCCAACAGCGGCCTGGCCGCGTTCGGGGACTTTCTAGACGATGTCGGTGAATGTGTCAAAAGGTGCTTTCCCCGCCAGGTGCTGGTCCTCGGAGACTTCAATGCTCACTCGACGCAGTGGGGGGAACTCCGCGACGAACACCAGAGGAAGATGGCTGACAGACTGGGCTGCGGGACTCGGACTCCTGCTGGTAAACAAGGGTACGGCGAGCACCTGCGTGGCGTGGAGGGGGTCCTCCGTGGTCGACATCACGTGGGCCACCTCGGAGCTGTACCCGAGGATCCGTGACTGGAGAGTGGCCGAGGGAGTCGAGACCCTGTCCGATCACCTCTACATATTTATGGAGGTGGTCTCGGAGGACGTGGACGAAAATAACAACCAAGTCGCCCGAGTTGGTGCGAGCCGCTCCGGCCCATCACAACCACCCAGATGGCGCCTGAAGGAGCGGGACAGGGAGATGTTGCGGGCGGCAGCCATCGTCTCGGCGTGGAGCTGGGACGCCCAAGGGACGACCAGTCTGGGAAGCGTCGACGAGGAGGCGGAGATCCTCCAAGGATACATGAGCGCGGCGTGCGACGCCTCGATGCCGCGCTCCGTCCCGGGCGGTGGACGCAACCGCTGCGTTCACTGGTGGACGCCGGAGATCGCGGAGTTGCGGGCGAGCTGCGTGCGGGCACGCAGAAGATTTCTGAGAGCCCGTCGCCGTAGAAGGACGCGCGACGAGGAGGAGATCTCCCGCTGCTACGGGGTCTACAGTGAGGCGAGACGGACTCTGCAGCGGGAGATCAAGATCGCGAAGGCTCGGTCTTGGAAGCAGCTGATCGAGGCGGTTGAGTCAGACCCGTGGGGGCGGCCGTACAAGGTGGTAACGAGGAAGTTACGACACGCGGCCCCCCCGCTGACCGCCAACATGAATCCGGTACTGCTGGCCAAGGTCATCGGGACGCTGTTTCCGCGTCAGGACAGCGACGCGGGGCGGTCGGGATCGTCCCTCTCCTCTGGCAGGGGCGAGACGTCGTCAACAGCAACGGCGGCGACGACGTCGACGGAGCGGAGCGAGGAGCTGCAGGTCACTCAGGAGGAGCTTCTCGCGGCGACTAAGAAGATGGCGTCCCGGGACGTGGCACCGGGTCCGGACGGAGTTCCGGGCCGAGTCTGGGCGGAGACGATGGAGGTGGTGGCCCCTCGCGTGCGGCATCTGTTTACCCGATGCCTGAGGGAGGGCATCTACCCGCGGATGTGGCGGACGGCGAGATTGGTACTGCTGCGAAAGGAGGGTCGTCCGCCGGACTCGCCGTCGGCGTACAGGCCGATATGCCTGCTGGACGAGATCGGGAAGCTCTTCGAGAGGGTGATAGCCGCCTGTCTGGAGGCCCATATCTCGGGGCGGGTTCCTGGATGGCACGACAGTCAGTACGGCTTTCGCCGGGGTCGCTCCACGGTGGATGCTGTGAAGCGGGTGAGGAGCATGGCGGAGGAAATGGTTTCCCGCTACGGAACGGCGGTAGCGGTCTCCCTGGACGTCAGCAACGCCTTCAACTCTATCCCCTGGGCGAGGATAATGGAGGCTCTGCGACACTTCGAGGTGCCGGCGTACCTGGTTGAGGTCATCGGAGCCTACCTGAACGATAGGTGGATCACCTTCATTGGCAGGAACGGGGAAGAGAGAAGACGTGTGGAGCGCGGCGTCCCGCAGGGTTCGGTGCTAGGAACGATCTTGTGGATCACGGCCTACGACTCTGTCCTTCGATGCCCGATGCCCCCGGGCACGGGCTTGGTTTGTTACGTTTGTTAGGCTTGGTTTTTGACGGTGGTGGAGTGAGACCGTGATCCTCACGGAAGACGCTGTGGCATGCGCGGTGCACGCTATTCAGCGACTGGGATTGAGCGTGTCGCCGGCCAAGTCGGGGATCCCCTCCCGATGGTTTGTCCGTGGCCATAAATGGCGAAGCGGTGCCGGTGAAGTGTCGTATGAGGTACCTGGGCCTCACCATCGACAGTCGGTGGACGTTCGGACCACATTTCGAGCTCCTGGTCCCGAGGGTGACGGCCGGAGCCAACGCCTTGTGCGGCCTTCTTCCGAATATAGGCGGAGCAGGGTCGGGAGTCCGCCGACTCTACGAGGGAGTGATCCGGTCCCGGGTCCTCTATGGGGCACCGGTGTGGGCCCAAGATCTGATGGCCAACCGTCGCAGTCGTGCCCTGGTGAGGAGACTGCAAAGGACGATCGCTATCCGAATAGCCAGAGGATATCGAACAATATCCTACGAGTCGGCGACAGTGCTGGCGGCGTCCCCCCCGTTCGAACTGCGGGCCCTCGAGCTCTGTCGGGTGCATGAACACCTGAGGGCACCGCCTTCGACGGCGGCGCTGTCGCTGGGCGGCCTCTCGGCCTCGAACGTCCGGGAAGAGGCAAAGCTGGAGATCTGGGAGCGGTGGCGCTCCCAGCTGATGGAGGAGGACGCCAGGCGGCCACACCGAGCCGTCCGCGCCGTGCTTCCCAATTGGGAGGCTTGGAGAGATCAAGGCGGGGTTCCGCTCACCTTCAGGACGACACAGATGCTCGCCGGACACGGGGTCTTCGGTGAGTACCTGCTGAAGATCGGGCGGGAGGTGACGTCCACCTGTCACCACTGCGGGGAAGAGGAGGACACGGCACAGCACACGCTGGAGTTCTGTCCAGCGTGGGCGGAACCGCGGCGCGTCCTGCAGCTCGACATCGGCGAGAGGTTGGCTCCGGAAGCGGTCGTCGAGGCCATGCTCCGAGGGCCCCGGGAGTTTAACGCTGTCCGCGCCTACTGCGAGGAGGTTATGCAGAGAAAGGAGCGGGCAGAGAGGGACCGGAAGAGAAGAGCCGATCTCAGTAGTTCGTCGCATCAACGTCGCAGGGGCTCCGTACGACGCAGGGGCGCGGCGCCGCCGCCGCTGCCCCGGGTGCGTCAGATTAGGGGACGTGGCGCTAGGAGGAGTGGTTCCCCCTAGCTTTCCAACTCAAGCCGGGACGCCTCCCTAGACAACTACAACGGCAGGGAGATAGACGACGAGGTTGCACTCGGT